>NC_057861.1:519362210-519602210 GCF_019393635.1 Dromiciops gliroides
TTCTTGGAAGATGATGTGTAAGCCCTTTCCTTGATCATGGTTTTCAGGTAGTCCAAAAATTTTCAAATTATCTCTCCTGGATCTATTTTCCAGGTCAGCAGTTTTTCCAAGAAGATATTTCCCATTGCCCTCTAATTTGTATTCATTTGGATTTGTTTTATTGTGTCTTGGTTTCTCATAAAGTCACAAGCTTCCATTTGTTCAATCCTAATTCTTAGGCAATTATTTTCTTCAAAGAGCTTTTGTATCTCTTTTTCCATTTGGCTTTTCAAGCTGTTGACTTTTTTTCTCATGACTTTCCTACATAACTCTCATTTCTCTTTCCATTTTTTCATCTACTTCTCTTTATCCTCAAAGTCCTTTTTGATCACATCTATGGCCTGAGACAAATTCATATTTTTCTTGGAAGTCTTGGATGTAGGACCCCTGCCTTTGCCAACCTCCTTTGAGGGTGTACCTTGATCCTCCCTGTCACCAAAGAAACTTTTTATGGTTCACAACTTTCTCTGCTTGTTCATCTTGCCCATCTTTTACTTGACTCCCAACTCCTTCCCAACATGGGGCCCTGCTTTCAGGCTATATTGTCTCAAACCTCAGGGGTTCCAAGGTGATACAACTCAAGGAGGGCCAGGTTCTTCAATCGCCTGGCCTTTACTCTGGAACACAAGTAACCTCTGGGCAACTTGCTAATTTACTAGGCAACAAAATTTTATTTGCTGTGGTTGTTATCTCTAAAAAGCCTGCATCCCTCCCCACCTGGGCCCCCATGTATCAAAACTTTTTCCTGGTTTCCTGCTGTAGTAGGACATCTGAATTCCTCCTTGGGTCTCACAGACACCCCTGTATCCCCCACCCCACCCCTGGCCAGCCTTTCAGCCCTCTCACCAGACTGTGAGCTTAGTTCCAGAAGACACTGACACTGCAGCTGATTCAAAGGCTCAGGAGTAATTTTCTCTGCCATAGCCTTCCTGGGGCTGAATCTGTGTTGGCGTGACCATGGGGTCGGACTCCACTCCCAGCCCAGATTAGGAAGCCCCTCCTGCTGAACTTCTAAGCTATCTTTGGAAAATAATCTGTCTGTCTTTTTGTGTGTTCTGCTGCTCCAGGAGTTGTCTTATCACTGTGTTTAAAGTTTTTTGGAGTAATTGTGTCAGGAGCTGTGAGCATTTAATGCCTTTTCTCCACCACCTTGGCTGCACCCCAAATTAAAACAAGTTTGAGGGACCATCTCACACCTATTAGAAATAACAAATGCTAAGGAGGATGAGGAAAAGAAACAACAAAGGATTATAAAACTTTGAATACTTTTTGACCTATCAATACCACTACACTATCTGTATCCTAAATGTTTTAAAGTAAAAGGACCAATATGTAAATATATGTCTGTGTGTATCTATCTATCTATCTATCTATCTATCTATCTATCTATCTATCTATCTATCTATTTATTTATAGCAGTTCTTTTTGTGATGGTAAATAACTGGAAATTGAGGGAATGCTTATTAATTGGAGAATAGCTGAAGAAGTTGTGGCATTTGAGTTTTATAGAATATTATTGTGCTGTGATATATTATGAAAGAGTGTGGTTTCAGAAAAAAAAAATATGGCAAGACCTATATGAACTGATACATAGTGAGGAAAGAAGAATCAAGATCATTGTGAACAGTAACAGAAATGTCATAATGATAATAAATCGTGAAATACTTGGCTACTCTGATCGATACAGTAGGGCAAGACAATTCTAAAGGATGCATGTTGAAAAAAAATCCTATCCACCTCCAGAGAGAGAACCAATTAAATCTGGGTGCAAATTGAAGTAGCAATTTCTCCTCTCCTCTCCTCTCCTCTCTTCTCTTCTCCTCTCGTCTCTTCTCATATCCTCCCTTCTCCTCTCCTTTCCTTTCCTCCTTTTTTCTCTTTTCCTTTTTTCCTCCTTCCTTCCTTCCAATATTGCTAATATGGAAATATTTTGCATTATTTCACATGTACAATTGACTTTATACTGCCTTCTGACTGGATAGGGAAGAGAGTAAAATAGAAGAAGAGAATTTGAAACTCAATTTAAAAATAAAAGAATGTTAAAAATAAAAAAGAACAATGAGGGGAGTGACAGGAGGAAGTACCTCCATGGTTCCCTTAATCACTTGGTAAAAGCATAATTCAGCCACCTCTTTGCTAAGGATTTGATGAAACACTTTGACATTTTAAACTTGATTCATACTCAAAATATATCTGCTCTGCCCATGTGCCTCTCTATATGATTTTAATTCATTTCAAAGTGTCTATTTTGTGGCAAGAGCTATCTAAGCACTGGGAATACAAATGAGAAAAAAGAAAGACAGTCCCTTTCCTCAAGAAGCTTATAATCTAACAGGTAAAGCCAAAACAGACAAAAAAATATGATGAAAAGGACTGAGGGGCCCCAGGTGTTCCCAAGTTAAAACCAAGAAGGGTGGCTGATAGAAAGTGAAGAGTTATCTGAAAGTTCTGAGCCAGGAAGCCATTAGTAGGTGTTTATTTCTCTACCCTACTGCTTTCCAATCAGAGGGGAGAGACAACTGAGGGAGATGAGAGAGTGTTAAGTATCAAAGACCCAGTCAATGTGCTTGGTGAGAATTTGAGGGAGATGTGGTGTTCTGTGGAATTGAAATCAAGTAGAGCAACTAATGGAAAATGGAGAGTTTCCTAGTATCCTGAACTCCATCTCCCTCTGTTTCTCTTCAGAACCAAAAGCAACACATCCCAAACTCTCACTAGTCATATTGCTACCATTTCACAAAATCTCTTCTAAAAATCCTGGTGATCATTCTCATGAAATCAATTCATGAGATTCTCTTCCACCCATGGAACTTCAACCTCCTTCAAGCATCTCTTTGTGTCCTAGACACATTTGAGTTGCACTTATGAGTACTTAAATTGATTGATTTGAAATTTGTCAGCACAGCAAGGAAGGCAGTGCAGCTGAACTGTGCAAAGCAGCAGCTTTGATCAATAGAACTAGCCTCTCTCTTCTGTACAGCACACAGAAGTAAGGAAGCAGGTTTTTCACTGCTGGTGTTTGAGACTAGCCTCCATGACATTGTTTTTCAAAGCCTTAGAGTGTTAAAGAAGGGGGATAGGAAACAGGTGGAACTTCAACACCAAAAACAGAATGGCTTTGAACCTTTATGTTCCCTGGGGGTAGTCTGATAAGCTGAACCATGCTGCCAAATTGCCAAAAGAGATGTGATAGTGACTTATCTGGATAAAAAATTCATCAGCCCTAGTATTCTTGACAACACTTCCAATCACTTCATTCCAGCCTTGGAATTGTCAGGGAACCATGGAAGCTACTAATAATTCTCTTCATGTCAAATGGCTCATTTTCTATATCCATTCCTTTGTATTGGCCATCCCCTATGCTCAGAGTATACCCCTTCCTCACCTTCACTTCATAGAATATCTCCCTTAATTGGAAATACACATGTTCACTGAAGTATCATGTAGGAGAAAATTAAAGGTCCAGTAGGTGAATCATTATCTCTTGAGTACTCCAGAATTAAATATGTATGTATGTGTGTGTATACTCACACATATAGACATACACATATATATTAGGTGTTTATACACAGACACACTAATCCATCAACAGGCATTTGTTAAACACCTCGTATGAACCATTTAAAGCCAAAGACAAAACAGCTCTCCTGCCCTCAAACACCTCTATTCTTTAACAAAAAGCAATGTGTACAGATGTGATTATTTGCGAAAGAAGTATAAGCGAAATGTGTTAAAATCTAACATTATTTTTGAGGAAGATATTTGTTGCTGAAGAAGTCAGAAAAGAAATAATGATCACATGATGATGAAGATAATGATTATAACAATAATAGCATTTATCTACCTCTTTAAGGTTTGAAATGCATTCTAGATATAATATCTCATTTGATATTCAAGATAATCCTTTGACATAGGTGCCATTATTATCTCTATTTAATTGGGAAATCAAAGTTGCAGTTATGTCTTGCCCAAGTTCACACAGCTTTTAAATATTTGAGATAGGATTTGAATGCATTCTAAATCCAGTTTTCTATCCATAATACAATCTAGCTACAACATGTAGTAGGGATTTTGTATCAAAGCTTAAAATTGAACCAATACTTTTGGGACATATAATAGATAACATTTGGTTTTGTCTTCTTTACTCATATGCTACTTAGTACCCATTTCTTCTCATTATGGCATGAAAGACTTGCTCAGGAATCTAAAACTGACTTTGGTAGATCATTGTTTTTGATCAAAAGTAATTGATAGTAGCATTGTGGGAAAACTATGTAGATTCATGGGCTCTTAGAATCACAATTGTGAACTTTAAAGGATTTCACATACTATTCTACACAACTCATTTTATAGAAGAGGCTGGAACTGAAACTCAGGGAGTTTAAGTGATTTGCCCAAAGTCACAGAGAGAGTAAGTATGAAAGGCAAGACTTGAACCTTGATATTCTGACTCCATGTCAAACACTCTTGCCACTGCACTGTGATGTATCATCTTTTTTGAGTCTTACAATGTCTTTCAGTTAAGGACTAAAAGTATTATTTGAGGGCAGCTAGATGGCGCAGTGGTTAAAGCACCGGCTCTGGATTCAGGAGTACCTGAGTTCAAATCCGGCCTCAGACACTTGACACTTACTAGCTGTGTGACCCTGGGCAAGTCACTTAACCCCCATTGCCTAAAAAAAAATAAGTATTATTTGGGCAGCTAGATGCTGCAGTAGATAGGGTTCTGGGCCTGGAGTCAGGAAGACTCCTCTTCTTTCCTCTTCCAGACATTTATTAACCATATGACTGAGCAAGTCACTTAACCTTGTTTGCATCAGTTTTCTCATCTGTAAAATGATATGGAGAAGGAAATGGCAAACCACTTTCTTATTGTTGCCAGGAAAACCCCAAATGGAGTCACTAAGAGTCAGATAAAACAACAACAAAGTTATTTTTCTTCCCTTTTTTAAGGTGGAAACCTTAAGCTCAGAATGAAAATCCATATTTTCTAGTATCACACAACATAATTTTGGGGGTGGATCGTGAGTCTGTTGTTTTCTACATTGAGGTTCAACACACCACTATATACATGTTTTCTCTAGAGAAAGCGAGGGAAGGAAATAAGCATTTATATTCTGTGAGAGACACTGTGCCAAGGGTTTTTTATAAATATCATAACATTTGATCTCTAAAAGGTCTATGTGTCCTAGAGAACACAGCTCATTATTAGCATTTTCCCTATCCATTTTCTTTGAGTGTTAAAATCTGGAGGGCTTGGGAGAGAGTGAGGAAAATGGTAGAATTTATTTAGCAACTGAATGTATCAGTGGCATAAGGGAACTTAATACCATAACATGGCATAATGGCAGAACAGAATTTGTCCAACTTACTTTTCTTCTGGAGCTCTCTGTTCTCTTGCTACCATGTAGCCTTCAGGGGACCTACTTACTTTCTTAATGGGGATAGTTATCTCCTTATCCAATTGGGTCCCATCTGAGAGCACACTATCTTTGTCAAAATTCGGTTATGGCTTTCTGTTCTGGGCATTGATATCAATTTGAGGGTGCTTATGGGGTTCAATGGGTTCAGGCTTACATGTGGCCTATGTCTTATTCAGATAAATTGTTAGTCCCCAATGTCCTGAAGATTGTATAAAGCAATTGGAAGTGCCTGCATTGCCTCCTGACTGACCCTCCAGGATCCTTTCATTAGTGGATGCGTCATCTATGATATCTCTGACCTTGATAGAGCCTAAGACCTAAAAATGATGACTACTAGCATTCATCACTGATCACTTCCATGAACAAGAGAGTAAAATCAAAGGCTAATTAGACTGCAGGTAACTTGAGAGGTCATCTTGTTCTTCCCCCTGCCTTAAAGCAGGGCTTCCCTTTAATAATCATGTGAAAATTTTATATATGCATATACATATATGTATATTAACATATATTCATTATATATCAACTTATATAAATATATATTCATATAGAATACTACATACATAAATGCACACACACACACAAACACACATACACAAAAGATTCAAGGGAGGCAATGCTATATCTTTTGGTAAATCTTTCCAAGAAGAGCTTTGTATGACTATAATCTAGCACCATGAACTGGTAGATGACAGGAGGACTCATAAGATCTTATAAGTGGAAAAGAGCCTTAGATATGTTATAGTTCAGAGCAACCAGCTCCAAGTGAAGCCAAATCTAGATTAAAATGTGATTGGGGATGTTTTAAAAAATAAAAATACAATACAGCATAAATAATATTAATATGTGTTTTTATAAGCAGCATGTGGCCCACAGGAACCTATTTCTATTTCATACCACTAATTAGTCAAACTCCCTTACCATATCATTGAGGAGATTGTAGAGATGAAGAGATTTTCCCAAGGTCACAGAGATAAATGAACGAATGAGGATTTGAACACAGATCTTATAAGGCTAAATTCAGTGCTTTTTGGTTTTCAGACTTTAGCATGTTAATTAATTCTAATACTCTGAAATAATTCAAATTCATTTTGAATATTATTAATTTAGAATTTATTAATTCATTCAACAAGTACTGGATAAGTAACTACTATGAACAAGGCACTATTCTAAATACAAATTGATAGATAAGAATAAGCAAAATACAATCCCTTTCCTCAAGGACCTTATAATACAATATCTTTTTTTTTTTTTGTAGTAAGGCAATTGGGGTTGTGATTTGCCCAGGGTCACAGAGGTAGTAAATGTTAAGTGTCTGAGGCCAGATTTGAACTCAGGTACTCCTGACTCCAGGGCCGTGCTCTATCCACTGCGCCACCTAGCCGCCCCTAATCCAATATCTTTTTAAAAATTCATGCACGAATAATTCCAATTAATTCAACAAATACTCATTGAATATCTAATGTGTGTAAGGGACTAACATGTAGAATAATTGACAAAAACCAGGCATCAAAGTCAGAAGGAACTGGGTTCAAATCTAATCTCTTACTCATATTAACTCTGTGACCCTAGGCAAGTTGATAAACCTCTAAGTATTCTAATTAACTCCATAAAACTGTAAATTACAGAAAAGCTGCTGACCTACATTGGCAGAGAAAGTTTCTTCATCTGGATCTCATGCTTCAGATCTTTTTTCACCTTGGAACTTCCTTCAGCACCTAGGACCTTCTCACTCTGTCACATCTCTCTGCAATTCTGGTCCCTTTTTCCCATGGGTGAACTCCCTTTTATGGCTTGTCATCACCCATTAGAATGTAAAATCCTTGAGGGCAGGGGCTGTGTTTCTTTTTCTTTTATTTGTATCCTCTGAGCTTAGCGTAGTGCCTGGCACATAGTATATGGTTAATAAGTGCTTGTTGCCTGTCTAGAGCAATGTTATCACATGTCTTATATAGAGCCTGGCCTAAGTGGTCTTTAAGGACCCTTTGTCCATTGTAAGTTCCTTTTTCATAATATATGTGATCTACCACAGAACATAACTGTATGAAACATTTTTAACATAGAAGAGAAATCTCTATAGGAAAAATATAACTTGAGAAACAATATTATCTCATGTTCTTTAGCTAGAAATAAGGATACTTTGGAAATGCCATCTACCTAGTCCACAATGTCATGACATTTATTTTTAATGAACTAAATATCCAGTATCTTAAGGTAGAGTTTGTATAGCTTAAGGCTATATTTGCACCTTGAAATTATATTATATTATAAAAAGCCCTTGTTTACAACCAAATTTTAAAATGGATAAACAATGCTTCAAGTTTATTGTGGACCCAGATTTAGTCAAGCTTGAATGGTTCTTGACATGTAAATGTCATAATGACAGTGTTCATTTGTGGAAATGGATTTAGTCTTAGCTATATGAAAGATAGATGGGATATTGGATGGAGAAGGCTGTTATCAGCTCTACCGTGGAAATGAAATGTCAGCTGTCTACTAAGTTGTCTGTCAATAGGGTAGAGCTGTTAGCATTTTAGGTCTAATCAGATTTCATTCAAAATCAAGTTAGAAGAATACAGTCTAAATTAACTCTGTTATTAAATGATTACACTTTTCTTTGAAACAAATTAGGTGCTTATTACAGTTTTAATCAGTGATGTTTTAAATTAATGAGTTACAATCCACATAAATTGTCTTAACATTTATAGGTCTTACCTACACCTTTTGACTACTCATTCTGTAATGCCATAGATAGGTTCAAATCAACTTTGGGGCCATACAAATGTTTCCCACCTCCCAAGATTTGTATTTCTCACACCTGAATTTACCATTTTACCATCTCCTCATCCATATTCTTCCCAAAGGACCTTTTCATCCTTAGCCTAATACAAAATGGTTTGCCTGCAGAAAATTAACTCTATATTAGAATCTCTCTATTGGGCCAACACATAGGTGATTGGGTGAAAGTATGAGCATTGGAGTGATGTTTTGCAGTCACATCCTGTCAAGAAGACTTCTCAAAAGGTATTACAAGCACATGAGCATAATATCATAAATTAATAAAATATAATATTAATTGAATCATTTACCTCATGGGAGTGTTATGCAATCAAATGAGATTATCAATCAAACATTTATCGAGCACCTACTATTTGCCAAGTGTTGTGTTAAATTATTCTGAGGATACAAAGACAAAAGCAAAGCTACCCCTCTTTGTGTATACACAGGCATACATATACATGTATATTCAAAACACACATGAAATAGTTACAAGGTAACCTTATAATATAAAGCAACAAGAAAATTGAGGTGGGGTTAGAAGAATATAAACAAGGTACTCAGTCAGTTGATATAGAATATATAGAATTATTTTACATATATATGTATATATGTGTGAATATATTTGTATGTACACATTTATGTCTAATAGTAACCATCTCTAGAGTGGAGGGAGGGAAAAAAGAAATAAAAAGGAAATTTACACAATAACTTTACTACATATTTAAAAAAAAATAGAAAGCTATACAAAATAGATTTGCAGTTTTATGTGTAATCATCTTTTAAAAATATTGTGTTATGGAAATACTTGTTTTATTCCATAAATTAGAAATAAAAAAGAAATGTCAGTTGATATGATTATTATATTTTCTAATTTTGGAATAAGTTGACTGTATTTTGGACTCCATGGGAATTTAGTTACCACAAGCTATTCTAATAAAGCATCATCTAAGGCATGATTCATTGCCATAAATGGATTCTAAGTACAGAATCATAGTGAGGCTCCATAAAAAATTTTAAAACCTTCTTGCTTTAGAGTTGTGGGGAGGGAACCATCACTATGTCTGGTATCACATGACTTTTGCAGCCCTTTTTTTTCCATTGAGCACTGACCACCTGGATAGGAAATCTCTTTCCTGGGAAAACCATTGCTATGTGTGGAAACCTCACCTGAACAACCTTGCTACACTGAACCATCTGAGAAAAGACATAATTTTCCTGCCCCATATCACACCAAAGTTCACAGAAGCCAGGCATCTTGTGCTGTGACTCTTAGACTTGCATACCAAAGATGACGTGCTGAAATAGGGTCTCAGATACTTGGTTGAGCAGGAACATGGTGAGTACTCCAAATTCATGTACTTACTTACGTATATGTATATTTGTTATGGTGTTATCTTCATGTTGTCATTTTTAAATGTGCAGAATCCTCAATAATTTTGAGATAAAACAGAGGAATTGTGGAGACTGTATTCAGTCAGCTCTGGGGAACCAGTAACAAAGCATTAGTTGATCTTGAAGCCTAAAGCAATTTCCCCTTCCTCTTGTTATTTGAGAAAGATCAAATTGAGGCTGCCCTCCATACTGTCATAAGAAACATGAGGGTGGGAACACCAGTCAATTGATCCTTCTTAATATGTCAAATAAATTCCTAGCTCCTTTTTCTCCTGACATTCCTTCTGATCACAACTTCCTAACCTTCCCCTTCTCCCTCTACCTCACTTTTCCTAATTTCTGTTCTTTAACCTCAACAAATCCTAAAGTTTCTACACTCTACCCTGTTTTTTTATTCCATCAACCCCTTTCTGATATTATCTTCTTTCTTTTCCTACTTCAACCAGTAATTAACCACTACAAATTTATAAAGTTCCCTGCCATTTAATTCTTTGTCCCCTTGTTCTATTGCCACTTAAACCTCACCAAGCCCCAAGCCTGGGTTACACTTACTAACTACTGCTTCTGGATGTGGGAAAATGAAGGCTAATACACCATTGGTTGAGTCGTAAACAGATCCAAGTATTCTGGAAAGCAATTTGGAACTATACCCAAAGGGCTATAAAACCATGCATACCCTTTGATCCAGCAATAACACTGCTAAGTTTGTATCCCAAAGGCATCCCAAACAAAGAGAAAAAAAGACCTATTTGTATAAAAATATTTATTGTAGCTCTTTTTATGGTGGCTAGGAATTAGAAATCAAAGGAATGCCCATCAATTGGGAAATGGCTAAACAAAATGTGGCATAGATTGTGATAGAATATTATTGTATTATAGAAATGACAAATAGGACAATTTCAGAAAGGCCTGGAAAGCCCATATAGTAAAAATGACAATCCTACCTCTGTTAATTTGTTTATTTAGTGCCATACCAACCAAACTATCAAAAAATATTGTATAAATCTAGAAAAAAATAATAACAAAATTCATCTGGAAGAACAAAAGCTAAAGGAGCTTTAGCATTGAAAAATGCTAAAGAAGGTGGTCTAACAGGGTCAGATCTCAAACTGTATTATAAAGCAGCAATTATCAAAACAATCTGGTACTGGCTAGGAAATAGAGGTGAATCAGTGGAATAGAATAGGTACAAATTACTCTATAGTAAATGATTATAATAATCAAATATATGATAAACCAAAAGATCCAAGCTTATGGAATGAAAACTTAATATTTGACAAAAACTGCTGGGAAAACTGGAAAACAGTATGGCAGAAACTAGGTATAGACCAACATCTATCTCTCACCATATACTAAAATAAGGTCAAAATGTGCACATGATTTACAGATAAAGGGTGGTACCATAATGAAATTAAAAGAGCGCAGAATAGTTTATCCACCAGATTTAGGGACAAAGGAAGAATTTAGGACTAAGGAAGATATAAATAGCAATACAAAATATAAAGTAGTTAATTTTGATCATATAAAATTAAAAAAGCTTTTGCACAAACAAAACTAATGTAACCAAGATTATAAGTGAAGCAGAAAACTGGGAAAGAATTTTTGAAAAAAGTATCTCTCATTGAGGCCTCATTTCTCAAATATATAGAGAATTGAGTCAAATTTATAAAAATACAAGTCCTGGATAAAGCACCAACCCTGGATTCAGGAGTTCCTGAGTTCAAATCTGGCCGCAGAATCTTCACACTTACTAGGTGTGTGACCCTGGGCTTAACCCTCATTGCCCTGCCAAAAATAAAAATAAAATAAAATAAAATAAAAATACAAGTCCTTCCCCAACTAATAAATGGTAAAAGGATATGAACAGGCAGTTTTCAGACAGAAATTGAAGCTATCTATACAGTCATATGAAAAAGAGTGTTATAAATCACTATTGATCAAAGAAATGCCAATTAAAATAACTCGGGTATCACCTCACACCTATCAGAGTGGTAAATATAATCGACACGGAATATATTGGATATTGGAGGGGATATGGGAAACTGGGACACTAATTCACTGTTGGGAGAGTTGTGAATGGATCTAATCATTCTGGAGAGCAATTTGGAACTATGTCCAAAGGGCTTTAAAAGTGTGCATACCCTTTGATTTAGCAATAGTGCTGCTAGCTTTATATTCCAAAGGCATCCCCAAAAAGAGGGAAAAAAAAGACCTATTTGTGGAAGCTTTTTTCTTGCAGGGCAATGGGGGTTAAGTGACTTGGCCAGGGTCACACAGCTAGTAAGTGTTCAGTGTCAACTCTTTTTGTGGTGGCTAAGAATTGGAAATTGAAGGAAAGCCCATTAATTGGGCAATGTCTAAACAAAGTGTGGTTTATGATTGTGATGGAATATTATTGTGCCATAAGAAATGACAAGTAGGAGGATTTCAGAAAGGCCTGGAAAGATGTTTATGAACTGACGTATAGTATAGTGAACAGAACCAAGAGAACATGATGCATAGTGAAAGCAATATTGTTCAATGACGAACTGTGAATGACTTGACTATTCTCAGCAATACAATGATCCAAGGTAATCCCAAAAGAAGAAGAATACTACCCACCTGCAAAGAAAGAGCTGATATTGAGTGAACACAGACTGAAGCATACTATTTTCACATTCTTTATTTTTTCTCTTATTCAAGTTTTCTTATACAAAATGACTAATATGGTAAAGTTTTACATAATTGCACATACATAACCTATATCTGATTCCTTACTGCCTCAGGAAGGGGGAGGGAGGGAAGGAGGAAAGGAGAGATAGAATTTGCAACTCAAAACTTTAAATAAAAATGCTTATTATTATTTAAAATCAACTAACCACGTCCTATATTCGTTTTAACATGTTTACTGAATGCTAAAGGAGGAAGTCATACCACTATGTTGACTGTATCCAGGAGTTTGAATCTAGGCTCTGTTCCTTACTACCTGCATGAGCCTAGGAAAGTCATTTAATCTTTCTGGGCCTCAACTTCTTCATTTGAAAGAGGAGAGGTTTGAATTAGATGACCTCTCATATACCTTCCAGCTCTATATCTATGATCCCCATAATCATTGATCAATTCTCAACTGAAAATGCCATTTTCATTTAGCCTAAAAATATTGAATCTTTGGGAAGTCCCAAGAGTCCTTAAATGATTCTATAATCTCAGCAGTTTGGATATTTTTGCCAGTGATGCAGATTCCAACTCAGCAATGCCAATTTATCTTGAGTAATTCTTATTAGTGTCCTACCATAAGTTCGCCATAGGATGTCCACCCAATGTATATGAAACACTTGATGCTTACATAAGGAAGATACCAATGGACCTATTTCGTTTTCCATCCAATATCCTTCACCCTCACCATATAATCAGGTCTTCTTACCTTATTATATGCTGCATTGACAACATGTTTTGTTCCTATTTTTCAAAATTCCTCATTGCCTTTAGAAATAAATATTGCTTCCTTTGTTTAGCCTTTAAAACCCCCAATTTATGTTTTCTGTATTATTGTGTATTACACCCCTCCAAGAAAACTATAGTTTTTTCAAGCTATCCTTGTTTCACGTTTATAGCACTGTATCTAGACTCTGCCTTTTCACTGGCTCTCTCCTTCTCCTTTCCCTAGAATCTTCTGTTTCTACAATGCCATTGTTCTCATCTCCATCACTCAGAATTCTTAGTTTTACTCAAGAGTCATTAAAAGAACACATTAATTAAACAGATAGTTTTGGAAAGGATGGATGAGAAATACTTCTTTCATATCTATGTTTTTATTTATTTTCAAAATAGGAAATGGTTTCCCTATTTTCCTTCTTACTTCCTCAATATTGCCCAGTTTATTTTTTATACTTGTAACAGTGAAACTGTCAGTGAGACAGAACATGTTTTTTTTTAATTCTACTACTTCTTACATAACTAAAAGGGATACCAATTAGTGCTAATTGTGATCGTACTTCTAGGGATGTGGACACATCTACTTTAGGATTGTGACCAGCAGCTTATTGCTCATAGATCACTAAGCATCTGTCAAATGGTATCTACTTCCAATCAATAGCCACCTGGATTTGATTTAGTCAAGTGACCTACAAGACAGGCTGCACATGTGATTAGCAGTCCCCTGAGCCATGCAGTCCTTCAGAAAAGAGCTCCCAAGTACCCAAATTCTCAACACAGACATTTACCATGTCTTAAAACTACTCTTTATCATGAGAATGTGTAAAAAGTACAGTTTTGTAAACAAATTTGCTCATTGGTTTTGGCATTAATTTATAGTAACCTTAAATGGTCTAGTCTGTTTCCTTTGATAGTTCATGTACTTACTTACGTATATGTATATTTGTTATGGTGTTATCTTCATGTTGTCATGTAACAATTAGCAGATGTTAGGATAAACAGTGCAGAGTCAAAGAGAAGAGTGTGAAACTCAGAGAGAAGAACTCAGAGTAATAGAAATAGAGAAACACTTTTACAAATACAGATCTGTCTGTCTCTGTCTCTCTCTCTGTCTCTCTGTTGTGCCCATGTAATTTATGTTTGTCCACATGGATCTATCTATATGTTGTATCCAAATTGAAAGAAATTGAGAGAGAGAGAGAGAGAGAGAGAGAGAGAGAGAGAGAGAGAGAGAGATGAGAAAGACAGATAGACAGAGACAGAGAGACACAGAAAGAAATAGAGTATATAGAGAGCAGCTATTATTACCAATCTCACCCAAGGGGAACTTCCCAAAGGCTCTGTTATAGGAAACTGGGAATATAATATGATGACTATGCTGTCTCCTCTACATGTAGGCTTTTTCCCCTATATTCTGTTTCTCTTTCCAGGGACCTCTCCATGAAGACCATTGGGAACTATGTGTTAATCTTCTCTAGAAGCAGGAAGACAGAATTAATATCTTTCCTCTTCAAAACTTTGACCAATTCTACCCTTCATGAAGACACAAAGCATTGAGTAATCTACACATGTAATCATACATGTAATAACTCATACTTGAAATGAAGTTCATATTTATAAGCATATGATCCCAAAAGTTATCATTTGCAATCATGCATTGTTCTCATTATTAGAGATTTAAATAATTATTATAGTGGATATTGATAATATGTATTTCTTCACAATAGAAAATAAGTTTTTAAGCCATATTTGTTTGTATACCCCTAGTGCCTAGTATGGTATCTGGCATAGAGTAGTTAGTTAATAAATGATTGCTACTCTATTAAAATGTTCTTGTTCTTTGATAACCCAAACATTAGGAAGATCTTATTTATATTATTTCTTATATTTTTAAATGTTTGCTTTTTATTAAAAAAAATCCCTATGTCAAATATTTCCCTCCAAATCTTCCTTCTTCCATTTGGTTTTGGCTACATTATATTTTATCCCATAATCAGAATAAAAAATAAATCTACATAATCAAATACATGTAACACAGACACCCTGAATCAACTATCCAAAACCAGATGTGTTAGGTTTTATCATTTTATTCCTCCTCTAGGGTTGCCTGGTAACTTTAAGGAAATTGAGGGGTCTATATGCTTTCTACAAATGGCTCCAGCCCTGAATAGCATTTTCCTAAGTCTAGAGAGGATGTCCCCAGCTTCCCAGTTCCATTAAGCCACTCACAGATCATATTTTATGCAGAATATTTTTGCACAGAAATATTTACTTTACAAGGCATAATCACAACTACAGAAACTTACTCCCCCAACATGTAGGAGGTATCACCTTCCTCTCCTCCTGCACAACCTCAGGCTTTGCAAGGAGAAGGGGAAAAGGTTTACACGTTATTTCATTTCCTATAGAGCATTATTTCACTTCCATATATAAAACCCAGTACGGGTTAGAATCCCATGCACCTTGGCTTCTCAAGGATTTTGTATTGGGTTGGCTGCACCATCCTCGCTACAGTCATAGCTCCAAAATCAGCAAGGCTTGACTTCCAAGTCCATAAGGAACACCTCTATCACCTAAAACTGAGGACAAGAAGTAGTACAACACAAAACCAAACACCTCCAGGCCAATTTCTCAGAGTGGAGGAAAAGACAGAGAAGGAGAAGGAAAGTATTTCCCTTCTCATAGTTCAGTTGATAGCATCCTGAACTAAATGCTAAACTGAGCTTTTAATCATCTGGTTGTAGCACCTAAGAATAGAGGAGAAAAGAGCACCAGAAAGAAAATAGTAGGGAAAAAAGAGTATCTGAAAAGGAGTGACAGAATCAGTAACTCTAATTTTAAAGACTCAGTCAATTAAATTGGGTTACTCCCACCCATTTAATCGGGGATGAAGAAGCCTCCATATTATTTAAACTAGGCATGCTATCACTTCCAAATGTATATTAAATAGCAAAGACAAGAATAGACAACCCAGCATAATTTACCCCTATTGTTTATGAAAATAAATCTAATACTTATCTATGACAAATATTTGAAAATAAAAGTTTTGAAATAAACATTTAAAAATAATTCCCCCTTTTACTATATTCTTTAAGGTCATTAGTTTAAAGAATCAACCAATAAGAATTTATTGTGTCTAATATTTCACAGACACTCTGCTCAGCACTGAGGGTCCAAAGGCAAAAATAACCTCTTCACTAAAGGACTTTATATTCTATGGAGAAGACAACATGTATGATATGTAGATTTATAAGAATGTATAGAGTAAGGGATGGTGCAAGACCTGTAATTTCACTGATACAGCTAATGCCCAGAAAAGAAAACTCCTACCAAAAAAGGTTGTTTGTACCTAAAAATATCATAGAATTACCTAGAACATTAAGAGGGTAAGTGATTTATAGTGGGTCACACAGCCAGTATGTATCAGAAAGTGACAATTGAGCCCAGGTGTTCCTGGCTCTGAGGATAGATAGTATTATAGACATTTCTCTATATTCCCTTAAAAATAAGTATATAGAACATATATACCAAAGAAAGAAAAAAAGAAAAGTGATTTGGTGGGGAGATACCAGTATCTATGAAGAAGGGTTAAAGGTCAAGAGAGACTTCAAATAGGAGGTAGCACTTGAGCTGAGTTTTAAAGAAAACTAGGGATTCTAACTGGCAGAGGTAAGGGAGGAGTGCATTTGAGACATTAAGTGACAGCTTGAATAAAGGCATATATGTTGGAAATGGAATGGGATATATAAGCAAGAGAAAGAAAGCCAGTTATGCTGGACTAGAGAGCAAAGAAAGAGAGTAATGCCTTATGAATATGGAAAGGTAAATTGGAGCCCAATTTGTTAAAGGCTATAAAAAACCCACAGAGGAGATTACATTTGATTTTATAGGCAAGAAAGAAACACTGGAGTTTATGGACCATAAGAGTGACATAATCATACTTGAGCTTTAGAAATGTATCCTTGTTCTGGGAATTGGGATATACATCTGTCGTCCCTACTGTATGGGAGGCTGAAGCTGATAAATAGATTCCTTGAATTTATAAGTTCTGAACTGCAGTAATGCTAAAGTGAATCAGGTGTCCACACCAAGTCTGCCACCAATATGGTAAGCCCCCAGGAGCAGAGAACCACAAAGTTGCCTAAAGAGGGGAAAACTGGTACAAGTTAGAAAAACAGAGCAGGTTAAAGTTTCCATGTTGATCAGTATTGTTATCAAGACTGGAAATGACCATTGTACTTCCATAGTGGATAAAATATGGACAAAAAGTCAAAAAGAAAGAGGAGATAAAGAAAGAAAGAGAGAGACAGAGAGGAGAGCAGGTTTAGGAATGAAGAAGAAAGAAGAAAAAAGGAAGGAAAGAAGGAAGGGAGGGAAGAAGGAAGGTAGGAAGGAGTTTTGAAGAAAGAAACAACTGAGTGGAGGAGAATATTTTGGAGATGGAAGAGATGAAACAGGAGAACCACTTATAAAGATATTGCAATAATCCAGGTTAAAGATAATATGTACCAGAACTAGTATGGTTGTTGTATAAATTGAGAGAATGAAACAGAAATGACAACCAGTATGAAGGATTCATTAAATATGGAAAGAATAGAAAATATTTGGTGCAGGAAAGTGAGGTGTCACAACTAACTGTGTTTTCAAACCTGGGTGACTGGTAAGATGAAAATGTCCTTGACAGAAATCAGCCAGTTTGAAAATGGAGTGGATTTTTGGGGGGAGAAAGAATAAGTTATATTTAAGGTGTTTAGTTTGAGTTTCCTAGAGGAGAGGATATGGTTGATGATCTGATAAAGATGACTGAGAAGGAATGATCAGGCAAGTAGCATGACAAAAGAAATAGTTGTGTGATGAAAGGAGAATATATATACATATATGTGGATGATGGATAGTTGGAGAGATAGACAGATAGATGATAGGTTAATGGATAGATAGACAGATAGATAAATAGAGATAGATAGATGATAGAGGGAGAGGGAGAGGGACAGAGAGAGAGAGACAGAGAGAGAGAGAGAGAGAGAGAGAGAGAGATTGTGTGTATAGAGTAATCTATGGAATCAATCCTATAAGAATGAAATAAAAGGGCGGCTAGGTGGCGCAGTGGATAGAGCACCGGCCCTGGAGTCAGGAGTACCTGAGTTCAAATCCGGCCTCAGACACTTAACACTTAATAGCTGTGTGACCCTGGGCAAGTCACTTAACCCCAATTGCCTCACTAAAAAAAAAAAAAAGAATGAAATAAAAGCATACCTAAAATCATATCTAAATCTAATTTAACAAAAGGACCCTTTTCGTTTGACACATCTTGGTGTTTTTCTAATTTACATGATTTATTTTATTATTTTTTTTACTAACAATGAATAATCCTTACATTCATTTCATAAATCCTATTTAATGATAAATGATTTTGCTAGATGGTTGTATTTGGTTTCCCATTGTTTTCCTATCTATAAAAATCACTTCCATTTATAGAGTACTTTAAGGTATGCAAAGAATTTTACACATATGTCCTCATTTTATCCTCACAAACTTGTGAAATAAATGCTTCATTTTCTTCAGTTTAGAGATAAAGAAACTGCCATTGAAAGAGGCTGCTCATGATTACACAGATATTGATGGATATTTATTGATAATTTTGGCCTGGAATTTTATTATTTGTTACATTATGTTTGACAGCCTTGGGGTGATGTATCTGTCACATTTGTGAAGAGACAGTCTTATCTTTTCAACAAATAGAAGAAGTTATAGAAGATGTAACAGAAGGATTTCATTAGTAAGCTCCAATGACTGACTCCACATTACCTTCAGGATCAAATATAAAATCCACTGACTGACTTTTTTTGGTAATAAACATTTTTCTTTATTGCTTTTGCTTCCATTTTTATACTTCCTTCCTTCCCTCCCCTCCTCCCTTCCTGAGGTCGCAAGCAGATATGGATTATACATATATGATCACGTAAAACATATTAGTCATTTTGTATAAGAAAACTTGAATAAAAGAAAAAGAATGAAATTGGAAAATAGCATGCTTCAGCCTCTGTTCCATGAATACCAATTCTTTCTTTCGAGGTGGATAGTATATTTCATCAATAGTCCTTTGGGATTATCTGAATGACTTTTTTTTTTTTTTTTTGGTGAGGCAATTGCGGTTAAGTGACTTGCCACACAGGTAGTAAGCGTCAAGTGTCCAGGGCCAGTACTCTATCCACTATGCCACTTAGCTGCCCCCACTATTTTTTTTTTCTGATTGATTTTCTTTTTTTCTTTTTCTTTTCTTTTTTTTTTTTTTTGCAGGGCAATGGGGGCTAAGTAACTTCCCCAGGGTCACACAGCTAGCAAGTGTCAGGTGTCTGAGGCCAGATCTGAACTCAGGTACTCCTGAATCCAGGGCCGGTGCTTTATCCACTACGCCACCTAGGCACCCCCTCTGATTGACTTCAGAAATTGACCCCTCCTTATCTTTCTAGGCTTTTTGCCTTTAATCCAGTAACACTGTCCTCTTTGTTTTTCCTGGAATCTGTTACCTCATTTCCTGATGCTGGTTGTCCCCTCATACTTCTCTGTTCCTCATCTCCACCTCCTGGCTTTCTTAGCTTCCTTCAAATGTCTGCAAATGTCACACTTTGGCAAGAAGCCTTTCCCAGTCTTTATCTTCCTTTTCCTATGAAATTCCCTCCAAACCATTCCCTGTCACTTGTCTGTAGATATATATTTGTACACTGTCCCTTCCATTAGACTATAAACTCCTTGAAAGAAGGTCCCCCCCCCAACATTTCTTTCTATCCCCAGCATGTAGCATAATTCCTAACATGAAGAAAGTGCTTTAAAAATGCTTGTTGCCTAACTGAAAGTAATTCTTAACATTTTTAACAACAAAATGCATTGCATCTAAAATAAAATGGAGATAAACAGATTTAACAAAAACTTGGCATTTAAAATATGTAAAGAAGGGGGCAGCTAGGTGGTGCAGTGTATAGAGCGCCGTCCCTGGAGTCAGGAGTACCTGAGTACAAATCTGGCCTCAGACACTTAACGTTTACTAGCTGTGTGACCTTGGGCAAGTCACTTAACCCCAATTGCCTCACTAAAATAAAATAAAATAAATTATGTAAGGAATCCAAATAGGTTTGGGAAGCAGGATCACAGTTGCTACATTAAATTAGGTAGAATCTCAGATTTATCTGTATTCTAAACAATTTATATGTTATACAATTACTTATTTTGCATGTGTCTCTATGGCTGAATACATCTGTGAATCCATCTAGTCTTGTAACTTATTTAAATGGTAGCTCATTATGTTCCATTTATCTTCATGTCTACTTTAATATTGGTTGAAATATTTTCTGTTTTGTCAATTTGGACATTTTATATTTTTAAAAACATCCATTTCCTGTCCTCATTGTTGGGGGAATAAAAATGCTTACACTAATCTATGATATCTTCCTTATTTTCTTTGTATTCTTGGTGAAGAATTAAATTAGTCATCCTTTTTTCCTCATTTCTGATTTTAGTAGTTTATTTAATTCCCTCCTCTTTTTATTAAAATACCTGTCTGTCAATGTTACTGGCTTTTTTGTTTTGTTTTTGTTTGTTTTTGTTTTTAGTGAGGCAATTGGGGTTAAGTGACTTGCCCAGGGTCACACAGCTAGTAAGTGTTAAGTGTCTGAGGCCGGATTTGAATTCAGGTACTCCTGACTCCACTGCGCCACCTAGCTGTCCCATTATTGGCTTTTTAAACAGCTTTTTATGTACTCATTTCATTTCTATTTTATCTATTTCTCCTTTTACTTTACCAATATCATTCCTTCTATTTTCTTTGGCTGTATTTGTTATTTTCTAATTTCTTTAATTACAAACTCAAAATATTTTTTCTATTTTTCCTGTTTAGTTAATATAAAGATTTAAGGATATAATTTGTTACTGAGATTTTTTTTGTCTACATTTAGAAATATGGCATTTAGTGTTTTCAATTTCTTTTACATAATGTCATTGTCTATGTGGTTTGTTTTTTAATTGAGGCCTTATTCAATGTTATTTTAAACATCCCATATATTCTTCAGACTTTGGATCACATTCTCTTTATGGATTGCTACTTTATTTCTTTGTGATATATAGCCACTTTCATTTATTATATTTTAGCAAATTGTATTTTAATTAGTGTATATAAAATATTCAATTCAATTTAATTTCACTCATTAAACATTTGTTAAGTACATAAGAGATACAAAGCTCTGTTCTAAACACTGGAGAGTCAGAGACAAACACAAAACAAATATTTCCCTCAAGGCACTTCCATTCTTTTATGTTTCTTTCTTGGTAAAATGTCTTTCAGAATTGCTTTGACAAGGAAATTGGTCTTTCTCAGGCCAATGTCCAAAGTTGGCTAGTCTGGGTCTTATCTTGTGAACTCATCACTGAGTTTCTAAATATATTGAATATTGCTGCCTTTTGCGATTTGTCTATAATTTCAATGTACCCTAGAAAATGACAATTTATATGTGCATATGCATATATCTATGTATGTGTGTGAACAGATACAACACATAAATTTTTTTAACAATAGCAACAGTATTTTATTATTTTCATTTTAGGATCTCATTATGCATAGTGTCCTATATTGTTCTTTATTTGTTGCTTTAACTTATTTAAATCTTTTTTCTTTTTTGTTAGCCACCTTAACCATGGTCTTAACCCTCACAGCCCTGGGACCTATGTTCTTTGGCTCTAAATATTCTCTTAGCAATAATAGAATCTATAATATCTGGACTTTGATACTGAGGTGTCTTGGCTCTGGGTAGGGATATAGTTCAAGAATAAACATACATTGGGGGAGTTGGGGAATGAAGCAGATAAAGCACCAACCCTGGATTCAAGAGGATCTGAGTTCAAATCCGGCCTCAAACACTTAACACTTACTAGCTGTGTGACCCTGGGCACTTAACCCTCATTGCCACCCCCCCACACACACACAAAAAAAAACCCCAGAAAACAATTACATGTAATTTAATTTAAAAAAATGAGAGTAAGCATGTGCCCATTCTATTCATGCTACTATCTCATGACTTTGTAAAGCATTCTGCAGATCACATCATGGGCAGGGACACAACTGTCTTGAGATCATAGAATTATACACATTATTCCCCCTCTTCTTCTAGAAAATAATTTCCTTAAGGACTAAGGAAAGATTTTTAAAAATTTTGTTTTCATTGGATCCTGGCACATTACATATGTTTAATAAATATTTGATTGATTAGTTATGCCCATATATGTAGAAGTCTTTAAATTTCTAAGTAATGTGATCTAAAAGTAAAGTATGAAAACTCAAAGTTAAATAATCTTTATGTAGAAGTTTAAAATACTATGATATCTGTTACATTGCTTAACCCATTCTGGCATCTACAATATAGTAATCTGGTTGCCAAAATCTATCATGTTATTTTATTACATGTTTAATATTTGTATATTGTTTTAAAGTTACAGTCATCAGCTAGGTGGTACAGTGGATATAGTGCTGAACCCCAAGTTAGGAAGATTAATCTTCCTGAGTTCAAATCTGGCGTCAGATACTTATTAGCAGTGTGACTCTGGGCAAAAAAAATTAATCTTATTTGCAGCAGTTTCATAATGTGTAAAATGAGCTAAAGAAGGAAATGTCAAACCAGTCCAGTTTCTCTGCCAAGAAAAGCCAAAATTCAGATGATGAAGAGTGAGACATGACTGAAAAATGACAACATAAATTGAAAATGAAACTTATTTCACTTTATTTGAATTATGTTGGAGCTATGAAAATTGTTTCTTTTTTAAAGCCATACTCTTTCTTTTCATTGTGAAATAAAATTTGGAAATCTCTGCTTTATAGATTTAAAATCCAATTTTCTCAGAATTTTATTCAATCTAGTAATGCAATATTTTTGGAGACCCCAAGGAAGTGTGGTGAAGGATAAAGAAGTCATAGAAAGACTATACTTAAACTGATTACAGCCATAATTATTTCATGCATATAACCAGAACCTGAAGTGAATATTCATGTAATAGAAGGAAGAAATCAAGAATTGTATTTTGAGAGGCTGACCGAAGGACTTGGAATGTCCTTATATCAACCTCAAGTCACTAACATAATTTCTTATTCAATCTCTCAATATTTTCTAATTTGAATTTAGTTTTATTACATATTATTACAAAAACACTGAATTTTCTATACTTAGGAATACATATTAATCTATTACATATCCTTAAGTCTATTAATTGTATTTATTAGGCATTGCTCTTGTTTCTCAGACATTTGTTCCTGTTTTATCCTCAGTACTTTATCACAGCATCTGGAACAAAGTATATGCTGAATAAATTGTTTTTGACTTGTTATTGCAGACAACATATTATTTGTTAATTTTAACTTTTATTTTCATAAGGGAATTTATTTCATTTACATTCAAAGTTATGATTATTATGACATCCTATTTTAAAATTTTTATTTTTTCCAAATAAATGAAATCTTTCTTACTTAATTCCAATTCTTTTCCAAATAGTATATTTCATACATTTTCTTCTATTACCTCTGGTATACATGAAAACAAATCAACAAAAACCTAATTCCCCTTTTCATCACTCCCAAATTGAAGATCAAAGTTTTACTCTTGTATTGATCCCTACCCCTTCTTTTTTTCTCAGTATAATTACATTCTCTTTTCTTATTCTTAGTCTTTATTTTTAGAATCCTTACTTGATTCATTTGCTTTTCTTTCTCTTTCCATTTTTTTCTCAATTCCAATAGTGTCATTTGCTACTTAACTAAAATACTGCTATTTCTTGTTATCCTCTGTGGCTAAACTATCTTAGTTGTAAATTTTCTCTTGGTTCTAACATTTAGCTTTGTGTTACAGATTTTTTGTTATTATTAGTTTTCATTACCAAAATGGCCCTTCATTTGCCTTTCTTTCAATAAATTGTTCAAAATCTTTTTGATTTTGTGTCCAACTTTTGCTTGATAAGAAATTGGGTTTGTTGGGAATTTGATTTTGTGATAAAGTCCTGGTTTCTTATTCTGAGCATTATCATACACTATATTTATATACATATATATAATCATTTTTATAGAATAAAAGATCATAAAATTTGAATTGATTACTGTTTATAGCCAAGGCCATTATTGTCTATTCATAAGATTATTCCCTTCTTATTGTTGCTAAATAGATAGAAAATTTTATGTCTGAGTGAATTGGATTTTATGTTCTCCCATATGGTTGTTCTATGAATTCTGTCCATTTGCAATTAATCTTTTGTTTTGAACATTTCTGGGAATTTTAATGATTATCTAAAAAGGCATAGTCATATTCCTTTCTTCTTCACATACCTTAGGAATTTGATGAATACACTTTCTCTTTTTCTCAGTCCATTATCCCCTTTATCTGAATTGATTCTGTTTTTCTCCTTAATTGAGAATTTGGTGGGGACTACATGGGTGGGTAGAGGCTATTTTTCTACATTCTGCTGTTTCTCCATTTTATCCTCCCCCCCCAAAAAAATTCTTTCAGTGAATTATTGTTTTGTTTATAGTTTATAGTTATTTCTAAACTATAAAATTTCATCATGATATTGTCTTCGGACTCCTTATTTATGTACAATTTCTTCTTCATTTCATCTCATGTTACTTTTGCTAATTTTTGTTCTGTTATTTCTTTATTTTTATAATTTTGTTATTCAGTTAATTATGACTTGATAAATATTATTATTATTTATTTTGTCATTGTTAATATTTAAGTGAATATTTACTCCTACTTCTGTATTTTTCATTGAGTAAGAATTCTTAATTTCTTCATTTATTTATGTCATATTTGACATTTCTTTTCACATTTTCTAAGAGGTTTGCTCTTTTTTAGTATACTGTTATAGTTTGGAGGGGATATTTTAGTGGCAGGTTGTTTTGTTTGTTGTTTGTTGTTGTGTTATTCTGTGTTGTTCAGAGAACTTCACCAAACCCCATATTTTATTGATAAAAAAGAGTAGCAAAGAGAAATTGAGGACTATACTCAAAGTCACAGGGGAGTAAGTAGCAAAGTTAAAACTTAAATCTAGTTCTTCAGTGTTCTTCCCACTATACAAACTAGCTCTAGTTTGGAGTTACACCTTGGAATTCTTTGAAAGGAAAGTCAAAGTGTCTATGTTATACTCAATGGGGTGCCATCAAAAGGTTTTTTTAATTGTTTTCTGGATTAATGAGGTTGACATATATCAGGGGGATTATTTGCTTTTGGCAGCTGAGTGAAGGATGAAATAGTTCAAAGAGAGAGGCTAGAAGCAGCATTTCAAAAGAGATGTTCAAGATCCTAAAATAGGGTATTGGAAGTGGGAGAGGTAAAGAGGGCACAGAGATTAGAATAATTATGAAAGTAGAATTTACAAGAAGCAGCAAATAATTGTATATAAGTGATGAGGGAGAGAAAATAACAACATATGATCATAAGCATTTGAACCTGTTACTGGATGGAAGGGGAGTGCTACCATCACTAGCAACAGGGGATCCTATAGAAGTATGTTTGGGGAGGGAGATTATGACTTTAATTTAAGACATTTTAAATTTAAGGGGCTAGGTAGGTACTACAGTGGATAAAGCACTGGCCTTGGATTCAGGAGGACCTGAGTTCAAATGTGGCCTCAGACACTTGACACTTACTAGCTATGTGACCCTGGGCAAGTCACTTAACCCTCATTTCCTCACAAAAAAAAAACAACAAAATAATAAATAAATTTTAGGGTCTTATAGATGGTCTAGATAGAGAAATATGGTGTTCATTTAAGACATAGGAATGGATTTCAGGAAAGAATAGATAGCAGTAGATTTAGGAGTTATCTGTATACATGTAATAAATAAATGAAGCAATGGGTATTGGTAAAAATGCCAAGGAAAAGAATGTGTTGTAGAGAAAAGATGAAGACCAAGATCAGAGCTTTGATGGGTACATATACATACAAGGCAGGATTGGGATGATTGATCATACAATGAAACTGAGAAGAGAAGTATTGATAGTAGGTAAACCAGTAGAAAGCAATCCCAAAAAAACCAATATCTAGAAGTTGGTTTTAGTTAAATGATCCAAAAAAGATGTGTGGATGGGGATAAGAATTATGAAAAAGTTAATTGAATTTGATACTTGAAAGGGGTGACAAGTTGGTTTGTTGAAAACTGTTTAACTTTAGTTGTTGGAGAAAAAGCTAGATTTCAGAGTTCTGAGAAGTAAATAGTTAGGAAGCAATGGCACCGAGTGTCAACTATTCTTGCTAGAATCAGCACTAAAGGAAAAGAAGTACAATAGCTTGAAGGTAATGCATATTGAAGGGTTTTTGCTTCTTTATTTTAGTATATGAAGTTCAGGGCATGCTAGAGGAGGGGGGAAAGCAAATAAAGAGAAAGAGACTGAACATGGTGCAGTGCAAAGAAAGGAATTTAAAGTCTATTGTGACAGTGAAAATTGGATTCAGAGGTTGTTTCTCAAATCTGCATGTTCTACTTGTGTGACCTTGCTCAAGTTGTGACTTGTGATCTCTTAGACTCAATTTCCTCATATATAAAATAAAATGATTTGCTGAGATTACTTTTAAAGTTCCTCTCCACTCTAAACTCTATGATCCTATGAAAGAGAGTTAATGACCAAAGAAGCAAGTTTTTGGAGGGAATGGTAAAGAAGGTACAAATGCTTTGGTTATCTTTGGAAGCAATGGGCCACCTTATATTGTGAGCCCCCAGCAATGGAAAACAATGTGGCTAGGACATAAAAAAATTTTTTTAAGTCTTGAGGATGAAGGAAACAAGAGATCACTATAAATGACTTCATTCTTTTTTTTTTTTTGTGAAAGTAGGTAATATGAAGAATCATGGAAGAGAAAGATGGTAGTAAAGATGAATCCAAGAAAATTGACCCTGATAAGTCAATAAGGCCTCTTAATCAACAAAGAAGGCACACATCAGTGCAGAGGGCATGCTGTTATTCAGAACCAAAGACTTAGAAGGACAGTGAATTAGAATACATAGACAGAAGAATGATAAGAACTCAGACAATTGGTACAACGTGTAAATAAACCTTGGATCTCATTTGTCTTTAAACAATAAATCATGATAAAAGAATACAGTTGACAAGCAGACAGAAGTCATATTTCTACTGTTTTAGCTATAACCTTTGGAATTCAAGGCAGATTCCATCTTGTGTGCCATTTGAACTTTAACTTTAAAAAATTTAGATTATAACCTCCAGATAATAGGAATGATTAACATATTTTGAGTAGGATTTAACAACTTATTAGATATAGGAGAAGACACAGATAAAGGAAATGGATATAGGGGTAGCTGTGTAAAGGGAACATGTTTCAAACCTTAACCATTTTCTTGAATTTACTATCTTGATTTTCACTATACAATAAAACAACAACAACAACTAAAAAAGGTAATTCTATTCTCAAGAAAAATGATAACCTTTGGCTTTTGGCTGGAGTTCTACAACCTATGCAATACTGGTGAAACAAATACTTGGAATGATATGATATAAGTTTCTGTAAGTTAGGTCTTTTTCTACAATATCCAAGAAAAGTCATCTTACCATAGGGTAACAAGCAGATGCACAGTTGTCTTCCAGGAATGTTATCACATATTTGAGTAGGCTAAAAATAATATAGAATTCCCAGATACAGTATTTTAAGATAGACATAGGGGAATTCTGAGTTTCTGTTTTTAGGAACTTTTCTTGGATCTAACTATTTGTCCCATAATATAGACTTTTTAGTAGATAAGTGTCCACATACTCATATATAACACTTTCTATACAATTTAACAGAAATATTAACAATGACAACTGACATTTATGTAGCTCTTTTGCAAAGAGCTTCATGCATAATATTTCCATTGGGTCTTACATCAACCCTGTAAGGTATATGCTATTATTATCCATGTTTTATAATGAGTCAAATGAGGCTAAAATTAGTTAAATGATTTATCCATGGTCATAGAGCTAGTAATTGTCTGATGCAGAAACTTAGGTGTTCTTCACTCCAAGTCCAGCATTCTTTTTACAGTTTCATCCAGCTGCCATAAAACAATTTGTTATCACTTTACATAATTTATTCTAATTGTTCTGAAATAGTAAATATTTTTAAATAATAGGAAAAAGAATGATAGAATCATATTGCTAAGAGCTATAAAGGACCACAGAAAACATCTAAGTTAATACACAACTCAGCATTAAAACTTTCTAGATCAATGCCAACAAGGGGAGATCTAGATATTTTTTAAAGACCTCCATTAAAGGGAAATGCTTCCTTAGATAGCCCTTCCTACTTTTGAATAGCTCTAATTATTAGGAAATTTTTCCTTTCTTCACACTTAAATATTTCACCTAGTAACTTCTATTCATTATTCCTAGTTGTGCCATCTGTAACAACTTTTAAAAATCTTTCTTCTATATATCTGGAGTGTTCTCCCTCCTCATCTCTGCCTTCTGGTTTCCCTGGATTCTTTCAAGCCCCAACTAAAATTACATCTTTTATGAGATTTTCCTAATCCCCATTTATACTAGTGCCTTCCCTCTATTGATTATGTGCACTTTAATCTTTTTTGTATACAGTTGTTTGCATGTTGTCACTTCCATTAGGCTGTTAGCTCCTTGTGAATAGGGACCATCTTTTGCATTTCTTCGTATCTCTAACACATAGAAAAGTATCTAATAAGTAGGAGGCACTTGATAATTATTTATTGAATGACTGACATGACAGTTTTTGAAATAATTAAAGATGGTAATCATGTTCTTTCTATGTTTTCCCATCTTGAGACTAAAAATTCCCATGTGTTTCAATTAATATTTCTATGACAAGTTTCTAAGGTCTTTTAGCATCTTGTTTATCCTCTTCAAGACACACTCTAGTCCAGAACTTCTTAATTTTTCAAATCTCCTTTGGCAATTGGGTGAAGCTAAGGACTTTTTTCCCCCAAAATGATATTTTTAAATAAATAAATGCTAAATCTCAGTTAGAGATTAGTGAAAATAAAGATGTGTTTTTCTTTTTGATCCAAGTTCATAGACCTCCAATAATCTATCCATGAGCTTCTTGGTCATCTATTGACACCAGATTAAGAGGCTATGTTATAGGCTATTTACTTTTTTTCCTAAAATATGATTAGAACTGAATACAATATTCCAGGAGTAGTCTGACTGAGGCAAAATATAGCTTAACTATCATCTACTTTATCCTAGATACTATGAATCTCAATGCACTCTAGGTAAGCAACAGCTTCTTGGGGCTCATCATATCATTCTGCTGACTCATATTGATTTTAGAGATGACTAAAATTTTCATGTCTTTTCACAGGAAATGTTAAAAGTGTCTCATTCATTTCAGATTCATGAAGTTGATTTTTGAACCTATGTGTAAAACTTTACATTTATCCTATTTGATTTAATTTATTGTTCTAATGTGGTATTATCTGGCTATACTCTTTTTGGATTTTCCTTCTGTCATCTAATAAGTTAATAATTACTCACAGTTTCATGTTATCTGCAAATTTGTTAGGCATGTTTTCATTCAAGTTGTTGGTAAAAATGTTAAATAGCACTAGGCCAAGGATAAAAAAACACAATTATTTACTTATTCAAGTTGAATTTTAATTTTAGTAATTCAATTTGTGAAGGATAATAATTGATTACATTCTGTACCTTCTAAAGAATTATTCTTGTTGAAGTTATGCAAAATTCTGTAATCTACAAAGAATTAGATATACTTCCCCAGTCTCAAATCAATTATATATTTAATCCTTCCCAACTTATTCTTCAAATATTAGAATTAAAAAAACACTCAAACATTGTTGTTCAGGTGTTTCAGTCCTCTCTGACTCTTTGTGACCTCATTTAGGGTTTTCTTGGGTAAGATACTGAAGTGGTTTGCCATTTCCTTCTTCAGTTCTTTTTATAGATGAGGAACTGAGGAAAATAGGGTTAAGTGGCTTGCCTATGGTCATATAGCTAGTAAGTATCTGAGAACAGATTTGAACTCAAAAAGATTAGTTTTCCCAATTTCAGACCCAATACTCTATCCATTACACCACCTAGCTGCCCCCAAACATACATATATACATATGCGTCTATGTATGTATGTGTCTGTCTGTCTATCTATCCATCTCTATCATCTATTATACACATATAAGTATGGAAGATATTGTTTATTTATTTATTTATACTCTGGGTCTCTCTATCTCTCCCAGGTTAGAGGTACAACAGTCACTCATGACTTAAATTCCATTACTTAATGCCATAAAATCTGTGATCTTCTCCATTTCTGACCTGGGCCAGTTTGTGACTATTTAAGCAGTCTGGTAGCCTCATACTCCAGGGGTTCACCATATTTTTGCCAGATGATGGAGTGACCTAATTATCTTTAGCACAGCTTAGAACTCCCAAGCTCTAGTGATTCACAAGCTTTAGCTTTCCAGGTAGCAAAGACTACATACAATATTTCACCAGTTTAACATATGCCCACATATAACATGTATATATTACACGAGTATATTCATACATATATAAATGTATTAAATTTGAGCATATTGTTTTACTGATAGTAATGAAATGAATGAATTAAAGGTAATAAATTCCAATACAAGGAATAATTACATTTTACAGCAGAAATGTGAACATAATCCTGATTAGAAATTTCTCTAATTCAAACTTAGTAAACTATGCTCTTTTTTAGTCATTAGACCAAGTTCTGTTTTTATGCCAAAGCATATATTGCAAAAGAATAAATTCACTTTCATAAGAATCTAGAGAGGGTATTAAATTCTTAACCAAAGATCTATCTTATGTAATAATTTAACTTATTAAAATATTATTTTACTATTGCTCTATGATAGCTTAAAAATAATTAAGTTGATGAAACAACTCAATTGGATATACAAGTAATAAGTTGGGAGGGTTAGATATATAGTTGTATTGGGGCTAGGGGGTTTTAGCTAATTCTTTGTACATTATCATACCTAGCATATTTTGGTACCAAATGAATATTAATAACAATGATAGTAACAATTTCAATTTAGTTTTCAGTATAGAATACATATGTAGCAAAAATTTCTGCTGAGTTCTTTCTCCCAATGCAAATTCTGTGTATTATTTCCAATTTATCCATTTTATTGACTCATTCTATGTCCATGAACAAGTCATTTAATATCTCTGTACCTATGATTCCATCTATAAAATGGGGATAATAATACAGACCTACTTAATTATTTAGATCTTTAGAATGCTGAGAAGCTTTATTCAAGTTAATTATATGGAAGGTACTTCAAGTTCACTCTATTATTAAACTTATTTATCTGATTTCTTTACAATATAACCTAACCAATTATACATGGTACTGTACTGTACATGGATAGATACAAATATAATGAACATGAGAGTTCTGAATAGTAGATGACCAGTAATGGAAATCTATCTTGTTTAAAGCAATAGAAGTATTATTCAAAGTAGCTAGATGTGCTCATTTAGATGAGAAAGAAAGAATGACTCAAGACAAGCTCTCTTTAAGTTGTTTTAAGTGCAACTTCACCCAAGGTAAAGATCCTGGTTTTCCTTATTTTGTTTAATTTGAAGTTCATATATACATGTAGATAGCTTTTAAATAACTTTTGAGTGAATATTTGAATCATTAGCTTTTTTTCCCCATAGAGGATACTTCAGTTAAGAAAACTGTATTTTAAAAGTAAAACTTTCACCCTGAGAAAATATTTAAAATTGAAGTAATGTAGGTGATAAATGCAATTTCTTACTTCTTTAATTAGTAACTCAAATATTGTCTGATTCCGCAAACACTTGATAACATGCACATACTATATCTCTCTGGCACACACATATCCTATCATACATCTTTCTGTCATGCACCAATTTTCCTTGTCACACACCTTCTTGCCATTCATTATCTCTCTCACCTAATCCTGCTTTCACATAAAATGCTGTCTTTCTTCTACATAATCAGCTATAGCAAGATGAGTGCAGCCAAATTAGACTGGACCAAAAAATGGCCTATCCAATTTTCTATACCATTCATATACCCATGCCCTATAGCAAGGCTCCAAAATCATCATCTTACTTCATACACAAAATTAAAATAACCCTGGGCAAAATCATATTTAGAACAACAGCATTTTATGTTATTTCAACTTTATAAATCACCTCTGCTATATAAACTTAACCCAACACTACCCCACAAACATCCTCTGACAATATCAATGTCAATCTATGTCCATTATCAGACATTTATTAATCACCTACCTATTTTAAGAGCACTCACAAGTTATCCATATGAGAAGTAAAAAATTCCATCATAGAGATTCTTCAAATGGTTTATCTTTAAAAGCCACAGGGCAGGCAGCTAGGTGGCACAGTGAATAAAGCACCGCACCAGCCTTGGATTCAGGAGTACCTGAGTTCAAATCCGGCCTCAGACACTCGACACTTACTAGCTGTGTGACGTTGGGCAAGTCACTTAACCCTCATTGTTCTGCAAAAAACCCCACAAAAACAAAACAAAACAAAAAAACCAAAACACCACACGGTCCCCTTTCATCATTTTTGGCAATATATTATAGTATACTATTATCAGGGATACTAAAGATGCAGAATTTATTTATGACATAAGTTTGGAAAACATGGTGCCATTTTCAACTGGCCAGGTTGACAGATGATAGTCAAGTCTTGTTTTAGATATGAGCCCTAATAAAAACAACTTAGCTTTAGCAGGATACTGACTAAACCATGAGACAGGATGGGAAGCCAAGAGATAAACAAAGTTGGTATGTGGGGGTAAAGGGAGCTGTGATTCTAGGCAAAAATCATTGGTAGTATATATCACATTAATTTGGTAATCAAAGAGGGCTATCTGAGGGATGTGATAAAGCTTAGGCAGTACTTTCCCATCTTAGAAAAAAAAAACACAGGAAATCACAAAAAAGAGACAATATGGTGTAACATAAAGGACACTAGATTTAAGACAATAAAAATCTGAATCTTGTCTCTGTGCCTTACTTTTTCTGTGATAATGAGCAAACATCTGATTTGTTGATGGTGGTATTCAGTCATTTAGTCATATCCAAATCTTCATGACCCCATGGATCATAGTACACCAGGCCCTTCTATCCTCCACTATCTCCCAAAGTCTGTCCAGGAGGATCATGGTTCTTGCTTCCATGACACTATCTACCCATCTCAAATTCTGCCATCCCCTTCTCTTTTTCCTTTCAAACTTTCTCAATGTTAGGGTCTTTTGAAAATGAATCCAATATTTTTGTTATGTGGCCAAAATATTTAAGCTTCAATTTCAGTATCTGTCCTTCCAATGAAAAGGCTGAATTATTTTCTTTTAAGTATTGACTGATTTGACCTCTCTCAAGGGGACTCTCAAGAGTCTTCTCCAGCGCCACAATTAAAAAACATTGATTCTGTAGTGCTCAGCTTTCCTTATAGTCCAACTCTCACAAACATACATTACTCCTGGAAAAAAAAGCATATCTTTAACTATGTGGTCCTTTGTTGGCAAGATGATGTTTTTTTTTTTCTTTTTGATATTCTATCCAGATTCATCATAGCTTTCTTTCCAAGGAGAAAGCATCTTCTCATTTCATAAATGTAATCTCCATCTCTCATCTTTGAGCCAAAGAATATAAAATCTGACACTGCTTTCATTTCTTCTCCCTCTATTCACCAGAAAGTGATGGGACCAGTTGTCATGATCTTAGTTTTCTTTTTTTAATGTTAAGCTTCAAGCCAACTTTTACACTCTCCTATTTCACCCTCATCAAGAGACTTCTTAATTCTTCACTTTCTGCCATCAGAATAGTATTGTCTGCATAGCTTAGATTGTTATTTCTCCTGGAAACCTTAATTCTGGCATTTGATTCATCTTGCCTGGCATATCACATAATGTATTCTGCATATAAATTAAATTTAAAAAGTGAAAATATACAAACTTATCATAATCCTTTTTCAATCTTAAACCAATCAGTTGTTTCATGTTAATTTCTCACAGTTGATTGAGGACTTGTCACATTTTCTTGTGATCCACACAATCAAAGGATTCAGTATAGTCAATGAAGCAGAAGTAGATGTTTTCTTAGAGCTTCCTTGTTTCTCCACAATACAATGAATGTTGGCAATTTGGTCTCTGGTTCCTCTGCCTGTTCCAAAACCAACCTGCATTTTTGGTACTGCAAGCATAGCTTGCAGAATCTTAAGTGTAAACTTCCTGGTGTGTGAAATGAGAGTAATTGTTTGGTAATTTGAACATTCTTTGGAATTGCCCTTCTTTTTTGGTTAAAGTTTTATTCAGTATCATGTACAAAATGTTTTCAGACCCGAGGGTTTTATCCTTCTCTTCTTACTCCTCTTTGTCCTGGTTCATCTGAAAGTACCATAATTTGTAACATTCTCCTTGCTATTGGGCGCCACTCAGAGTCAATACTGAAGGTTGTTTTTCTTTAAGTATTTCTTTGTCAGGTACTTCAAATACCTTTTGGAAAATGCTGTCTCTGAAGTCATAGTAATCTTGGTTCTCTCAATGATTACAACTCTGCCAACAAGGTTTCTGGCCTTTCTGTTCACTTTGATTTGTTCTTGCAAAAACTGCTCAAAATTAGCAGCACCCATAATCCCATCTTGCACAGGATGGGTACAATCCAGGGTAAATTTGAGGACTTGTTTCTTTATTTTGCCACCCTTCATCACAGATTTCTTCACATGAGCCATGATGATTGAGGAGGCAGGAAAGGCAATATTACCCTTCTTTAGGATTAGAATGTAAACACCTCTTTCCCAATCCAGTAGCCACTGTTGAGTTTTCCAAATTTGCTGGAATATTGAGTGTGATACTTTAACACCATCAATTTTTAGGATTTTAAATAGCTTAGCTGGAATTCTGTCACCTCCACTAGCCTTATTGTTAGCAATGTTTTTAAGGCACACTTGACTTCATCCTCCAGGATGAAGTAACTATGCCATCATGGTTATCAGTGAAGTCAAGAAATATCTTGCATAGTTCTGTATATTATTGACACCTCTTCCTAATCTCTTCTACATCTCTTAAGTCACTGTCATTTTTGCTTAAACCTCTGATTACTCACCTGTTAAATGAGAATGAAAATACATGCAGTAATTAACACACAGGGATGCTTTGAGGATTGGATGAAGAGCATGATGCAAGTAAAATTCTTTACAAAACCTTTACAGTAGATAAATGTCAATTAAATCCAAAGTATAAATGTGATATTCTTTAGAATAAAACTGGCAAATTAAATTTTAAATTTAAATTAAAAAATAAATGATTGAGAAACATGCTGACATACTTAAAGTGCTGTCAGTGATTTAGAGGTTATGTTTTAAAAGGTTTGGATGATGGGTGCAGAAAGTCAAAAATAGGAACTCCAGAATGATTTTTAAACTAAAACAGGAGGAAAGAAACAGAACAGCAGCCCTTAAAATCCCTGTAGGAATAGGAAGAGGAAAATACTTAAAATAGAGGCCTAAAATTGAGAACTTAACACTATACAGAGTGTCTCTAAAAGAGGATGGTATCTTATGACTCTTAGAATAATAATGAGGATCTGTATCCTTCATATAAATTAAGAAAAAAGACGTGACAGGCCATTTGTGAAACACCTATTTTCTAATTTTAATTTTCAATTTTTCTCAATTTCATGTAAAGATATTTTTTGAGTTCCAAATTTGTCTCCCACCCTCTATTACCTCCCCCTTCCCAAGGCCAGCAATAAAATTTGATAAAGGTTAGGGATTACTATAATGGTAAACATTTCAACATTAATCAGAACAAAAGGAAAAATGCAAGAAAGAATAAACAAGAACAAGAACAAAAAAGCAGCAACAAAAGTGAAAATAGTATGCTTCAGTCTGCATTCAAACTCCATAGTTCTTTTTCTGAATGTGGAGAGCATTTTCTACCATAAATCTTTTCATATTATCTTGGATCATTGTATTGATGAGAAGAGTTAAGTCTCTCACATTGCAAAATGTTGTTGATACTTTGTACAATATTCTCTTGATTCTGTTCATGTGAAATACCCATTTGCAAATAGAAAGTTGAGTTTATTCAACCTAGAACTAATTGCCACTGTTTTGTCATCAGTAGGTTTATCATATCAGTCCTCTGACCTCATTATTTACTTATGTCATACATAGGGCACTTTGCTCTGTCGTATTCCCAGACCCCAAGAATATATTCATGTCAAATACCTAAATAAAAAATTATTTATATGAATAAATAAAAAATCACATGTACATACAAAGAAATCAACCAAATTGTATTGTATACAATTTTCAAAATTTGGCATTAATTGTAGCTTATATGCTGAGTCTAAGAAATATCCTGACTCAAGCTATCTCCAATGATTGCCTAGTCACTCAAAGACCACAACTATGGCAACTTAATAATTAGAGACATGTTTCATATCCTTGGGTACCTGTAGAATTTAACCAGAGGCCTAGTGTTTTCAAGACTCCAGCAACCTAACCTGTTCTCTTCTTGATCACAAGACCCAGCAAAAATTTTCTCACTTGGTTATTATTGGCCTAGACTCTGGGAAGTGCTTTGGAGAAAACAGACAAACAAACAAACCAACTTCGAAAGATTTAAAAACTTTTATCCATACTAAAACCAATAATGATTCCAGGGGAGAAATGAAAAATGCTCTCCATCTCCTGACAGAAAGGTAAGGGACTCAATATGAAAAATGAGAAACACATTTTTACCATGCCATATGTGTTTAGCTTGATTATATTTTAACAAGGTTTTTCCTTTCCCTTTGGAGAAGGAAAGTGGAAGAAATAAAAAAATATATATTTGTTAATTGAAAAAATTAGTTTTAAAACATATGCACACAAAACAGGAAACCTAGGCACAGAAAACCCTCATGAGTCAACTAATTAAATGGAAGTAAAAATAATTCCTTATGTTTGTTTTTATGAATTTTTGAAATGTTTTCAATCTTTTAGGAAACCCATGAAACCTTAAAGATTTACATTTTGTCTTTTATTATTGGGATGTTATGAGAAAAACTTTATTATAAATTAATAAAGAAGCATTTATTAAGTGCCTATCATGTGACACATATTATACTCTGGGGACACAATGTCAAAAATGAACTGCCCTCAAAAAACAAACAATATATAGACATAGAAATATAAACAAAATAGATACAATTAAATATGAAGTGATTATCAGGAACAAGGGCAGTCCCTAGCAGTTACATAGATCAGTTATGATATCATTCAGTATGTAGAGCTTGAGTTGAGCTTTAATATAAAATCAATATTCTAAGGGAGCAACTGTTTTGGTTGGTTGGCTGACTTTTGACAGGTTGTCTCATCCCCTTGTGTAGTGATGCTATACTCTGCATATTGTAACATCTTATACATGCCATAGATGGGAATGCCTACTATTTCTGGTACTGTGAATATTATAGGTATTACAATATGTGAGCAGCTACCTTTCTGAAATATCAAATTGGAGGTCCCATGGCTATCTCAAACTCAACAGATATAAAAAAATAACTCATTTTCTTTCCCCTTTTCCACTTCTGGCAGTCTTCTAACTTCACAACTTTCCTATGACTGCCAAAGTGTCCAAAAACACGGGCGTATGATCCAATCATTCTGAAAAACAATATGGAATGATGTCCAAGGGGCATAAAACTCTGCATACCCTTTGATTCAGCAGTATCACTACTAGGGAAAAGGAACTATCGGTAGAAAAATATAACTGTTCTGTGGTGGCAAAGAATTGGAAATTAAGGAAATGTCTATCAATTAGAGAATGAATAAACAAGTTGTGGTATGCTATTATGTTCAGTCATTTATGTCTGACTCTTTGTGAACTCAATCAGGTTTTTTTGCTAGGAATACTAGACTGGTTTGTTATTCCCTTCTCCAGCTCATTTTATAGATGAGAAAACTCTGTTTAAGTGACTTACCCAGCATCAGATGGCTAAAAACCATCTGAGGCTGGATTTTACTCAGGTCTTTCTGACTCTAAACCCGCTGCTCTATTCATTGTGCCACCTAGCTGCCCTGGGGGAAGCTTTTCTCTGACTATAATCTATGCCTGGAATGATCCCTCTCTAATCATTAATGGAATATTATTTCTTCTTCTTCTTCTTCTTCTTCTTCTTCTTCTTCTTCTTCTTCTTCTTCTTCTTCTTCTTCTTTTTTGCTTTTTTTTTGTGGGCAATGAGGGTTAAGTGACTTGCCCAGAGTCACACAGCTAGTAAGTGTCAAGTGTCTGAGGCCGGATTTGAACTCAGGTACTCCTGAATCCATGGTCGGTGCTTTATCCACTGTGCCACCTAACTGTCCTCTGGAATATTATTTCTGTTGTACACATGAGGAAACTGTGGCTCAGATAGATGAAATAACTACACAGTCACAAAACAAATTTACATCAGAGTCAAGACTCAATCTAACTCCATCATCATAGTCCTAGAATCAGATTTAGAGCTGAAAGGATCTTTTCTTTTCTTTTTTTTTTTTTTTGTGCAGCAACGAGGGTTAAGTGACTTGCTGAGGGTCGCACAGCTAGTAAATGTCAAGTGTCTGAGGCATGATTTGAACTCAGGTACTCCTGAATCCAGGGCCGGTGTTTTATCCATAGAGCTGAAAAGATCTTAAGTGACCATCTTCTAACCTCTCATTTTTACAGGTGAGAAAACCAAGGCCCCAAGGTGAAATGACTTGTCCAAGGCCACATAGGTGGCACATGGATTCCATAGAGAGAATTAGAATCCAAGTTTTATTATGGCAAATCCAATGCTTTATTTTTGTCTGTACCATACAGTACCAGTGCTCTTTCCACTACAGTGTGCAACTGTTCAGGTGATGGTGATATTGAATAAAGTAATAACAGCCTTAATTGTGAAAGGCATACTGGAAATGGTGGTTTTTTGACAGATTTGAAGTAGTGGTATTGTGAGATTTTCTACAGGAAGCCTTTCCTAATCCTCTTAATTCTAGTGCCTTCTTCCTGTGAATAATTTTCTATTTATCCTGTGTGTAGCTTGTTTACACATAATATTTTCCCTATTAGATGGTAAATTTCTTGAAGGCAGGGACCACCTTTTGCCATTCTATATATCCCCAGTGCTTAGCAAAGTTCCTGGCTTAGTAAATGTTTATTAACTTAGTTTTCTGCCTAACTAGAGTAAGGCTGAGTTCTAATTAAGCCTCTGATATTTATTAATTACTTATTCTTGGCCACATCACTTAAATTCCTTGAACCTCACCTTCCTCCTTTGTAAAATTAGGAGATAGGACTTAGTGAGCTCCAGGGTTCCTTTGGGATGTAAATATGTGGTTCATAATAGTAGTTCTTGCTATAAACCATACATTGCTTTAGTTTCTACAGCACCTTTCCTTCCATCGATATTTTGTTCCCCATCAAGGTGGAGAAAAATAAGGGTGGCATCTAGGCCAGTTTGCCTTGTAGCAAGTTCCTTTGGGAATTGGAAGGAAGGAGAAAGTTCATTATCAAGGTTACCAAGCCTAGGGGAAAATCAATTTTAACCTTTTGAAAAAAATAATATTTCTATGACTTTTGGAGAATTAAACCTATGGATTATCATCATTGTTCTTGAACTTGGCTTTTTTTTACACTTTCACATTACTTCCTTCTATGCTGATGATTGCCCCAGTCACAAAGGGAAAACTTATACATTGTCCCTTTGATATTTCTAAGACATAAATCGCAAGAAAAATATAGAGGCACAAATTCATTGCAAAGGTGACAAGCATTATATTCTTTTTACTTGATTCTATTGAATGAATATTGTTTCTATTCATTATTTATGTACCTATGAGATGCATTGTTTAACTGATTTTCTTTATTTTTAGGAATTCATCCTTTTATACATATTGAAATGATTATTTTCAAGATCTGTGCTGCTTTCTTCACAACTATGGCATTTGGACAATTCGAAAATGTGAGTAATACTGTTTCTTTGTACAATTAAGAAAATCTGCTCATTTTCCTTTTGGGTCTCAAATATAGAAATAAAATAAAACTTCTAAGGCACTATAACATAATAAGCAATATATAGGAATCATACTAATTCTCTGTCCCATTTATAGAATCCAGGATTATGTAAACCCTAGGGATTTTTTTTTAGAAAGATGGGAGAATGGGACTATTTAGCCAGCTGTACTTCAAAAAGCAGAAAAATGGCTATCACAGGCCTTCCATAATCTCTCCAGTTTTTGTCTATGGTCTGTAAGTTTTTTCATTCCAGCTGAGTTCATATCTTAGGCTGAACCAGGGAAAAACTGTAAAACAGGAAAATGTGACCTTTGATTCCCATGATGTCATAATCTTCAATTCTCTCCATTTTCACTGGTAGCCATAACCTTCTTGACATCCCGCTCTCTATTAATCATTGCCTTAATACTTTTTCTTGCATTATTAAAACCTGCTGACAAACCTTCTTTCATGACCAATAGAAACATAAAGAATTTCTTCTTCATCAAGCATCTTTGCTTAAACAGTAATCAAAATCTAAATTTAAACTTAGATCTAGAGTAAAGAACTTTACTTTTATTTATTTTTTTTTTTTGTTGAGGCAATTGGGGTTAAGTGACTTGCTCAGGGCCACACAGCTAGTAAGTGTCAAGTGTCTGAGGCTGGTTTTGAACTCAGGTCCTCCTGAATCCAGAGCCAGTGCTCCATTCACTGCGCCACTTAGCTACCCTGAGTAAAGAACTTTTAAGCATCAGCTAGGTGGGAAAATGAGAAGCATACATGGTAGTAAAGTTTGGCTGTAATATAGAGTACATGGAGAAAAGCCCTTGTGATATGTCCAAAAAGTATAATGCTTTCAGATTATGGAAGACTTTGGGTCGTATTGAAAGTCATTTTAACTTTACCTGGAAGGCAATAAAGATCTACAAAGGAGTTTTGAGCAGAAATGTGAACTAATCAGAACAATGCTGAAGGATCTGGTTTGCTCATTCTTCACTCCTCTATATTTCAAAAGCCTTTGACATTATCTTCATTTTTCTCTTTCTTTACACCAGTATTTAATGAAGCTCACCTTCTTCTTGTCAATACCAACCCCTCAACAGGTATCTATGGTTCCATGTATTTCTATCGCCTCCAGCAGATTACCCCTATAATGATACTCTGTCTCTGTCTATCTCTCTTATTTTCAATATCTCCCTATCTACTATTTCCTTCTCTCCTAATGACAGTCATACCCATCCTTAAAGACACAAAACAAACAAAAACTAATTTCATTTGAGCCTACTCTTCCATTAAGCTATTGTCCTACATCTCTCTTCTAATTCTCAGAGTCTTCTAGGACTTCTAGCCATCAATTTTCCTTTAAGCCTTTGTAGTGTGGCTTCTACATTTATCACTCAACTTAAATTTCTCTTTCCAAATTTACCAGTGATCTCTCATAACTAAATTGGATTTTTTCTGTCTTAATTCTTCTTTATTTCTTTACAATTTTTTGTACTGTTAACCATTATGTATACTCTCTGCTCTATGGGTTTTTGTGACACAAATTTCTTTTGATTCTATTCTTGTCAGATCTTTCTTAAGACTATATGGAGATCTCTTGTCTGTTCTTTTTCCATATCATCTCTTGATGACGCGATCAACTTTTGTGATCATCACCAAGTGACTATTGGGCATTTAGAATTGTATGTCCCTTTTTCATCTCAAGTTTCATATATCTAAAATTAATGCATTATCATCTTTACCTTCAAATTCACTCTGTTTCCCCTCTTTCTTTCTGGTTCCCTTTTCACTGTTGTGGGTACCACCTACCTTTCCAATCACCCAGATTTACAACTTCTGTCATCCTTAACTCTCCACTTTCCTTCACCCTGAATATTCAATCATTTGACAAATCTTTCTATTTCTACCTCCAAAGAAACCAAAACAAAACCAAACAAAATCCTTTCATTTATTTTATCTCTCTCAACTCATATTTACCACATGGTTGGAGACAAACTAGGAAATTAAACAGAGAAAAAGCCCACAGTAGTGAAAGGGTTGACTTAATGCCATTCTGATTAGTTGTAAACAGGCAGTCATACTTTCCTGAAAGAATATGGAAAAAACTTACAAAAGTTTTTATTTTTGTTTGTTTTCTGTGCCACATTTCCCTAAAACCAGCAAATTCCAGAGTATGAAACTTCTGATGGTAAGAAAAAGCTAAGGTTGAGCTAAATGCCTTTTTCTTTAAGTATGGAGGTACAAATTAAGGGTAGAAGAACTAGTACGCATCAGCAAGAGAACCAAGCTGCCTTATTTGCTCTTCTTCACTCATGCACCTTTCACCTCTAGACTCTACATTTTCACAGTCTGTATCCCATACTGGGATTGTTCTCCCTTCATCATCTCTAACTCAAAGAATCTCTAGATATATTCAAAGTTCAGTTCATATCCCACCTCCTACATGTGACTTTTGCTGATCCCCTAGCTTTGGTCTTTTCATCAAGGATGCTTGGAAACCTTCTATTTTCAGTGAACTTTTGTACTTCTTTTTCTATCTTGCAAATACTGCCTTTTTCTCCTTTTCTTCAGTGAATTTTTGTAGATTCTTTTCCATTTAGCCCATTCAGCTTTTAAAGGATTTCTTTTCTTTAGCGAATTTTTGTGCCTCTTTTATCATGTTAATTCTCTCTTCATAAGTTTTTTTTTTCTCATTCTTATTTCTTTTCCCCAATTTTTCCCTATCTCTATTACCTCTTTTTTTTTGGTGAGGCAATTGGGGTTGGGACTTGCCTAGGGTCACACAGCTAGTAAGTGTTATGTGTCTGAGGTCGGATTCGAACTCAGGTCTTCCTGATTCCAGGGCCGGTGATCTATCCACTGTGCCACCTAGCTGCACCTCTATTATCTCTTAAACCCTTCTAATAATTCTTGTTTTGCTTGGTTCATATTAATATTTTTCTTTGGGGAATTTTTTGTAGCTGTCTTCACATTGCTACATTCTTCTGACTTGGTATCTTGGTTTTTCTTGCCACCATGGTAGATTTTAATGATAAAATTTTGTTTGCTAATTTTTCCAGTCAATTTCTTGACTTTGAACTTTATGTTAAAGTTGAGCTCTGCTCACCTGGTTGTAAGGATGCACTGTGCCAAACTTTTTGTGTTTCTGTTTTTACTTCTGGGGTTCTGCAAGTTTTTTATACTTCCAAAGTACTATGAGTCCTGGGATAGGTATGGTCATTGCTCTCATGGTCTGTGCTTTGGTATTTATTCAGGAAGGTATTGATTCAGGGCAAGATCTCTAACCCCTCAGTGTCTCAGAGAACTAAGACTGTAAGTGATAGATAGTTTCTCCCCATTCCCCGCCCTGGTAGCTTCCTACACCAGTAAAATCACAAATAACAGGAAAAATAATTTAAAATCTTGTAAACTTGGATGATTTTTAGGTAATAGGTTTGCTACCCATAGTGAAATGCCAGATAACTGAAGTTAGTAGGATCACGAGATTTTAGCTTCCAGTTGGATGAGGCAATAAGCCAAAGAAATAATAGGACCAGGTTCTTTGTTTCAAGAGGCTTTTCATAACCCAAGGATTATACGAAATCTCTTCAATGCACTCATTATACATTATAGTTATCTTTGTCTATGTATCATATTCATTTACTAGATTGTAATTTTTATTTTTCCTAACAATTATCCCAGTAGCCTGCATGGTGAGTGTTCAGTAAATGCTTCTTAAATTATTAAGAGTTGTGTTAAATAGATTCAGTTTTCCAAGTTCAGCCCATAATTGAGAAGATCCAATGTTTCTAAAGCATCAGATTATTTTTGGTAGTCTTTTCCATAACTACAAAAAACACACAAGATTTGTAGTTATTATTGTAATGTAGTTTTCTTCCCCAATATCTTGAAATACTCATGAAGAATATTAGAAAAAATACCCAAAAGTTCATGTTTGCTTAAAGCTCTTTTACTTATGTAAATGTCATATTCATTTCTCACTTTTAGGCTTTAGGCATATCTCAGGCTTGCCTAGTTACTTTCAGATGTCACCATGTCCTTCTTTGGGCAACATCATGAGTCTAGGAATGGTTTATTATTATTATTATTATTATTATTATTATTATTATCCTTATAGTGTCTAACATATAGTTTGTGTTTCACAAGTGATTGTTAATTTGGCCCAAAACCCAGAATTATAAGGAATTTGGGATTCCTTACTGCTAGTTCTCTTTCTCCTCTACATTTAATCAGAATTTGTACCCTATAATTCTTTTTGGAGCTCTATCAATGAAGAAGCACTGTATTGGGTGTCCCAAGAATGAAATTGCATTTCTAAACTATTACATTTAAAGTAAAAAAATTGGGAAATCCTGTGGGTTCTTCATGTGGGTAGAAGATGAGTCCTATTTGTAAATGTTGCCTGCTGAAATATGAGACTAGAGTGCATGATTAGAGAGTATGAGAGGGCACTGGATACTATTCTCAACCCCAAATGCATTAATGGATTGTACAGATATTTATATAAGCACACACATATACAACACATACAACACATACACACATGCAAATATATTCACAATTGTGTATATTTATATATACGCATGGGTATAACATATGTGCATGTATGTATATAGACACATGTATCTAGATATGTGTATATCTTCTACTACTTTTAAACTCTTTACAAGCTATAAAGACGCTTATCCAAGGATAGCAGAAAATGGGAAAAAAGATAAAAAGACATTGTGAAAAATATCAGTGGTCATGAAGTATACTTGCTTTAAATAAAAGCAGTGAGCACTGTGGATAATGTCTAAAGCAATGTGAAGTTGAACAAAACATCCTCTATTTCTTGCCTTTTCTTTTCTTCTTTTTATGCTTTCTCTTCACAGCTCTCTGCCTTTTTCTTCTCTGTTCTTCTATGACAATATTCAAATATTTTCTGTTGGTTTGATTTTTCAAAAAGAAAATATTATTAGAGTTGAACATAAAGAACCAGTTTCTAAACAGATGACAAGATGCTGTCATCATTAAGAAAACTCAAAATATCTTGATAATTAAACCCATTGTTTTGTTATCAACTATAGTCAATCTTGTAACATTTAAAACAAGGCTTGAATATGAAATAAACAGCCTGATACTTTTAAAACTTTTTTGGTGTGGCAATTAGGGTTAATTGACTTTCCTAGGGTCACACAGCTAGTAAGTGTCAAGTGTCTGAGGTCGGATTTGAACTCAGGTCCTCCCGAATCCATGGCCAGTGCTTTATCTACTTTATCCACCTAGCTGCCCCTAGCCTGATATTTTTGTTTTGTTTTTCTTTGTATGTTCTGCTTTTGTTAAGTGATTGTGTTGCATTTTGATCCTTAAAAGATAGATACCTAGCTATGATTATTATTGAGTAAATAAAAAATCCTTGCTTAATGTACTCACAAAAGTTGTCATTCAAAACATAATAACTTTTACAGGGGTGGTTGTTTAGTGTACATCAGATTTAAAAATGAAAAAGGTTCATATTTTCATTCCATAGTGTGCTATTTTTGAAGTGAACTATTCTGTATTTATTAATAGATCAATCCATGAGCATTTTTTTTTAGTGAGGCAACTGGGGTTAAGTGACTTGCCCAGGGTCACACAGCAAGTAAGTGTTAAATGTCTGAGGCCATATTTTAACTCAGGTACTCCTGACTCCAGGGCCGGTGCTCTATCCACTGTGCCACCTAGCTGCCCCTATGAGCATTTATTAAGTGTTTACTATGCTAAGCAAGAAGTATCCTAGAATACTGGATTGATGGCCTTGGAATCAGGAAGGCCAGGGTTTAAATCTTGCTTCTGACACATACTTGCTGTGTGAACTGGGGAAAGTTACTTAATCTCAGTGTTTTAAGCCACAGCTGTCAAAAAACACTCCATAACTTTCCTTCCTTCCTTCCTTCCTTCCTTCCTTCCTTCCTTCCTTCCTTCCTTCCTTCCTTCCTTCCTTCCTTCCTTCCTTCCTCCCTCCCTCCCTCCCTTGTTTCCTATATTCCTTCCTGTTTTCCTTCCTTCTTTCATATCTTCCTTCCCTCTTTCCTGCCTTCCTTTTTTTCTCGCCTTCCTTCTTGTTACTTACTACTTTCATCACTTATTAGACTTGTCTCTAGTACTTGAGGTAGGAGGAAAGAGAGAAATGAGATTAAGTATGTTCGCAATGCAAGTAGACACTGACACAGAGATACAGCATAACAGCCTAAGTATCATCTTGCCTGCTGGCACATTTGTCTTGTTGTGTTTGACCTGGCCACCTAGTGAGGTTCACATTGACTCTATTGCTGAATGAAACTTAATTTCCTACTTTCATATTTACCTATCATAATGTTCTGCTAGAAAAACTATTCACCCCAAAACTCTTATAAAAAGCCCTGTCTACCTGAACCTGAACAGAGCCATAACTAAGATAGATCAACCCATGCTTTGCTCCAGTGTGAAGAATTTAGATAGCACTTAAAGCACTTGGAATCCTTTAGAAGCTTATTAAAAAACAGAGTTTAGTGTGCTTCCTCTGTTAGCCATATCTCAGACTAACTCCACCCTTTTGTCCCCAAATCCTTCTTTGTTGCCCCTCTTTCCACCACCCCCAAGAAGGAATTGCTATATATTTGTGCAATGTCATCCCTACATTGATTATGGCTTGGTTGAGGCCATGGGGTTTTAGAGTAGATGCAACATTCTTCACTCCCAACCCATGCACTCTTCCTCTCTATCTCTATAGTCTCATGTCCATAAATTATGAAATCTTGGTAACCTGAATTCCACTGAAGATATTGTATTGATATTGGGTAAAACTTCTCTGGAGGATGAAGTGGAAGTATAGTTAACAAAAATAACAAGATACTTTGCTGAAATTGGAAGGATTTGGGGATAAATGACTACAGCAGGATTACCAACATGGTTAGAGAAATCGCCCTCCCTCACTGAAACTGATAATCTATTTCTCTCTATGCCCTACCCATGGGAGAAGTAGGAAACAATACATTTATTTGTGGTGTTTCCCTCTTCTCTCCTCACCTATATGTGGGAAGAAGTGATGAAAGCAGAGGTTATTTCTCAATAATATCACTCTATTTAGAGTGATATTTATACCTATCCTCCACCCTCCACCCAGTTAAAAATTGATTTAATGGCTTAATGTTGGTTTTATTGCCCCAAGTACAAACATTGCTACTTGCTGTTCTGACTTCATCTTCTGCCTTTGACTGACATTTGAGTAATTTGTTTTAATCTACTAAACCCAGACTACTACTGCTTTGTACTTTAACTGCACTAAAAATTCTAAGGGCTTGCTTCACTTTCCTTCAATATAGTGCTCTGACCACTACCCTATCTGAAATATAGGGAAGGCATTACTCTTTTTTTGCGTGACAATGAGGGTTAAGTGACTTGTCCAGGGTCACACAGGTAGTAAGTGTCAAGTGTCTAATGCTGGATTTGAACTCAGGTCCTCCTGAATCCAGGGTCAGTGCTTTATCCACTGTGCCACCTAGCTGCCCCCTTACTCTTTCTTTTTTTAAGAGTTTCTCTCAGGGGAAAAAAAAAAAGTCCTATTCCTTTCAGAGCTATATTTCTAAAGGCACTCAGACATTTATTTCTCAGTAGCTATGGAATCTTAGTTGCCCAATCACTGTCTTTAAATTGGCACAGATCCCAGGCACAAGTCCCTAAAGCAACTATCCAAAAGCTATTCAGCATAAGTACAAGGCACGTAGTTGAAGAAAGGCTCTGCTCACACCATGATTCCTCTGAAATTGTTGGTGTGAATTGATAGTCAATATAAGTTTTATTGGCTGCAAACTATTGTGTTAATTTTGGAATGTAACTGATGAAGAACAGTAATATCAGAGAGCTGAGAAACACTTGTTCATATGTGAATGTGAGTGTGGAAAGAGGAAGATGTTGAGGGGAGGGGGTTTTAAATCTTGTAGAACAATATACATACAAAAAAGTGTCAAAATATGCCTGCCAGGAAGCCCATGTTTTGATCTTAAAAGCACCTGCATAGCACAAAAGCAGGCAAACTCTTGAGTGAATTGAAGCCCATGTTCTGTCAGGCTTTCCATCCCATCAATTGTTTGAGGAAGAAAGACTTCTATGGAGTCAGAAAGAATCTCAAAGGCAATGCTGTTGGCTGACAGAGCAACACATCTTCCTATGACATCAAAAACAAAGCTAGAATGGAAGGGGTGATGGAAGTGACATTGGGGAGGGGGAGGAGGCAGAAGAAAAGGTCAGGACAAAAATCTCCTCTGGGATGTTGCTTTATATGTGTTAATATGAGTAAATTCAAAATGTTTAGATGCGGGTGACTGAAAAAGATAGTTGTATGCAGACAAAACCTTAATGTGAGTAAAGTGGCAATGTTCAGATCACTGTATGAAGCTGAATAAAGCATCATTCAGGGAGGGGAGAAAGGTCTCTTGTCTAATGCATCCAAGAGACCCTAGTTTTATAGCTCCTTATATTGAAGTGAAAGCATAAGGGGACTAAAAACCTCCCCTAAATTACATGCAATTTGACAACATGGAGCTGTTTGTGGACCTGTACTCCACTGGCTTTTTAGCTTCCATATGTGGTTCATGATTGCTTGGGAAAGAATTGTTTTAGCACTCAGCAGCTAGTCAAGTTAATATGGAAGAGCCTTTCAATCAACACAAAAAAGAGGTCCTTTCTCAACACTCCCACCTCCAACCAGCTACCCACAAAATGACCTTCCCATACAATGAAATTGCCTCATTTAGCTTTTTTTTTAATTTTTCTTTCAATCCTCATGTCACTAATATTTATGCTAGACATATATACTCACCAGGTATACTCCCAAGTTCTACCATGTTTAAGGACTTGTTATCATTTATTTCATTTTTAAAAATTTAAACTGTAAGTTTGAAATGCTAAATACAGTTAAATGTCTTAATTTGGTTGATAAAAATTCAGAGTCAAATACTTTGTTTCTTATTTCTTTCAAGAATGTCTTAATAGAAAGACCCAGGCTGGAATCTCTTTACACATATAGATATATGCGTAATTCTCTATCTCTGTACATCTATATTATCTAAATATACAATTAAATTATATACATATATGTATGTATGCATACATATATAATATAATTATATATTTACATTATATAGATACATATATAGATAGACAGACAGAGAGATAGACAGAGATGATAGAAATAGAGATAGATATATAGGTTTCATTACAATAATAATGGAGTGTTAGCCTTCCTTCTAAATGGAAGGGTGCTTATTTGATCCTAAGTTTCAGATTTTTTTTATCTTAAAGGTGGAATATGTTACCAATTTAATTATAAAACACACAATTTAATAATATTTTTGTCATTTTTTGCATTAAAACCAGTGGAATCCAATCCACAAGCAGTTGTTTCATGCCTATTATGTGCCAAGCCCTGTGTGAAGCACTGGGGATAAAAAGAAAGGTAAAAACAGTCACTGATTTGGAGAAGCTCATATACTATTTTGAAACTTTCTCTATTTGTAAACCTTTATTTTTCTAGCATTAAAAATATTAGGGGATAGCCAGTGTTGTCTCTTTGAATTGGCACTTATCCATTTGCTGCTTTTCATGCATTAAGAAAAGAGAAATAGTATATCAGAGGACTAGTAAGAAAATGTAGGCTATAATGCATCCAGACCATTTCTATCTGATGCCAAAGTAACTACCTATTAAAAATCAAATCAATGGGGAAAATCACACTATACCTTATGAGGATAAAACATCAATAGATTGTAATTTTAATTTTTAGTTAACTAAATGATAATAGAAAGTTGTACTATTATACCCCATTATGGCATGGAAGGATCACTGCACAAGAAGACTTTGCCAGTGGAATACTAGCTTTGGCAGATTCTACTATGCTGTTCAGGCTCTAAGTATGGTCCTGACAACAGACTATGTCTATTTGTACTAAATAAGGACCAGCTTAATTTAGAATAGAGAAGCTCATCAGCAGTAGATTGACCACTTGGTGATGAATTTTTTTTGCCATAAAGACTTACAAAATGAAGAAAGATACAAAAATGCAAAACACTCTTGTGAAACCACCTTCAATTTCTATAGTTATTTTACAAAATGGATAAAAAAGATCAGAGGATGTTATGAATCATAGTTTTTAAGTAAATAATAAACAACTATTATGGCACTAAATGTGAGGTTTTTGTTTCCAAAGACAGTAAACAGCCATACAACCTTAATATTATTATAATAAATAAAACCAGAACCCAAAAAAGGTAGTTGAGTTAAAGAGCATTACTTACAGATTTTCCTTAGAAAAAATATAAAGAAATTGGTGCTATTTCATATTCCATGGTAACAAGAAACATATGTGTGTATGTGTATGTGTGTGTATATATGCACATGTGTATATGTATATATATTTTTTTTTCCTTTTTTTCTTTCCCATTTTAATGGCTATCTGCAAATTGTCAAAAAGAACTGCTTAATTGATGAGATCATAGTTACATTTGAGGATTTGAGTATAGCAGTGTCTTTTGTCTGTACAGCCCCTTCATTTCCAAATATATCCCTCACTCAACTCCCTTGGAGCAGTCCTTTGTAGTAAAAAATATACAAAAGAGAGAAAATAAAGCAGTTTCTCAAAACTAACCACCACATCAACCAAGTGTGGCAATGCAATGCTATATTCTACATTCATTGTTCCCCACTTTTCAAAGAAGAGACATTCATTTTCTCTTTTCTTTTTCAAGAACAAGCATCATGTTTTTCATTATCATCATCTTCATCATTATCATCATGAAGAAATATAATTTCTTGTGAAATTTGTTAATCTAATCTCACATATTTCATGATAAATCTTTGCTTTAGAAAATTTACCATGAATATAGCTATGTCTTACATACCAAGAAATTAATTAATTCTATAAAGAACTTGATAAGGACAAGTTAAAACTAGAAATATGATAACTTTTATAAAAATGTGGTTGTAGGTGAGAAGGGCAAACAATATGCTGAAAAATATGGTCCAGGAGTTAGAAGTAAACAGATCAAAGTGAGCAACTACATAATCAATTTGGAGCCCAGCTCATTTTTCTTCAAAAATATCTAAGACAGACAAGCTCTTGTGAGATTTAAAATTGGATATTAGATCATAAATCTCCCCTCTTTAACCTCTCCCTTAATTTATCTCCCAGACTAGTAAATGGAAGAAACCTCTATTAAAACAAGGCTTTTATTGTGTGGTAGTTACCAGGTGATGTTGATTAGAGGGATAGGAAAGTAGAAATACAAAACAAATAATCTTAAGTCTAAGCTTAGTCTATATTCCGTATAAAACTCACCAAAAGCCCAAGGCCACCTTTGGGGAGAGAGAGAGAGACCAAGTCAAGCACGCGCTGCTAACGGCGAGCCAGGCCATGTCCAACTCCAGTCCGCATCTGTCTGTGTGTCGCGCCAGTCATCGGACCAGGAAAGCAGGCAAGAGAGATCCCACTTCCGTTCTCTCCTTGCCTTTTAAGCTCACACCCCGGAAGTGGAGTGTTTAGCAGGCGGACTGGCGTGTATAGTTCATGCCATTGGTCTCCTCCCCGAAAGGGTGGTCCTTAAAAAACTGGCATCTCCATTATCACTAACTGACTGTTAAAATTTTTTACCACACTCTATAAATTGTCCATATAGCTACACATACAATGCATTGGTTATATACTTGGCTTTTTCTGTGAGAAAAATTTTATTTCTATCTCTTTTATGTTGTGTAATTTAAGATTCTAAATGTGGATTCTAATCTGTTCCCCCAGTTTTGGGGGAAACTGACTAAAATCACTGATAAAACAAGTTTAGGTTTTTAAGGGTTTATTGGAAAATAGAAAGAAAAAGATTGAGAACAGAATTCCAACAGCCTGGCATTCCTATCTTTCCTCAAATTTCCTGTGAAGTCCTCTGCCGCCACCACCATCAAGTCAGGAACCCAAAAAGCCCCAGAGCTCTCCGCGCAGGCTCCCTTTCCTCCTTCCTGTCTCCTCCCAGACCATAGGAGGCTCCTCAAGTTGATTGGCTGGTAGCCTTGATAGAGAGCCCCCATGAGCATACATCATTTCCTGACGCCAAGGAAAAACCACAATGCCTCTGAGGCATTTTCCTCATGGTGGAGCTTTCCCACAGCAAGTCTCCAGTAGGTGACATCATTCCAATCATTACAATGTTTATATTCAACATTTAAATAATAGAGATCTATATTCTCTCCATTACTCCAGTCTCTCCCCCACCCATTGAGAAGGCAAGCAATATGATATCAATGATACATGTGAAGTCATATAAACATTTTTCTATATTGGTCATATTGTAAAAAAAGGGAAGAAAAAAGTAAAAAAGTATGCTTCAATCCACACTTGGAATTCTTCAATTCTCTCTCTGGAGATGGATTGCATTTTTCATCATGGGTCCTTTGGAATTGTCGTTGATCATTGTCTTGATCAAAGTTGTGAAATTTTTCACAGTTGATCATATTTACAATATTTCTGTTATTTTGTACAATGGTCTCCTAGTTCTGCTCACTTCACTTTGTATCAGTTCATGTAAGTTTTCCCAGGCTTTTAAAAAACAGTGCTGTTCATAATTTTTTATGGGACAATAGTATTCCATCAAAATCATACAACACAACTTGTTTAGCCAATCCCCAACTGATGGACATCCCCTCAATTTTCAATTCTTCACCACCATAAAAAGGGGCTGCTAAAAATATTTTTTTTACATATAGGTCCTTTTCCCTTTTTCTCTAACCTCATTTGGATACAGGCCTGGTAATGAATGTATTGCTGGGTCAAAGAATATGCATATTATTACATCCCTATGGGCAAAGTTGAAAATCTTTTTTTTTTTCCAGAATGGTTGGACCAGTTGTAGGAAGAATTAATAAAGCTTTTTAGTAAATATAGGTGTTATTTATAATTACATACCATGATCTGGGACTTGTAGCAATCAATATTGCACTAGAAAATAGAAGCTTCTAGGGAACCCCACCATCTCTAGTGTATTCTTTCATATATATCCTCCATAGTAGTTTCAAACACTATTGACAAGTAGATGTTTTTCTGCTTTATGATTTGCTTAAATATAATCAGAATATTGGTGAACAAAGTTATCATTTTTATTATGACTATGACTGAATAATATATGATTTTGATATACATGTGAGACCACTTGTTTTAGGAGATTCATTAAAGAAAATTTTTTCTTTACTCATTTTTCCTTTTATTTTGTATCCCTCCTGCTTAGCACACAATCTGATATGTAGTAGGTGCTTAATAAATATTGATGGACAGATTGATCTTGGGCCTTGTTGCTGCTTTTCACACTGTCAATCATCCTATTTGCTTTGATACTCTCTCCTCTCTGGGATTTTAGGACTCTAATGTTTCTTACCTCTCCTTGTACTCATTTAATTACTCCTGAACCTCTGTTACTGGATCTTCATCAGGTGATGTCCTCTAACCTTGAGTGTCATACAGTGCTCTGTCCTGGGTTCCGTTATCTTCTCTTGGTTAGTTGACAAACATCAACTATCATCATTTCCTATGTGTAGCCAATTTAAATATTCACCACAATGAGAAGATGATAGACCAGAACCTAGCTCAACTAGTCAACTTACCAAGTGGGAAAATATAATAATAAAGGTATACACTAGTTTTGAATATTAATTTGTTTGTAAAATATTACAGAGGAGAATGGTATAGGGTTATATATAGTGGTACCATATAAAACAAGATAAAAAAACATATAGTTGCAATAATAGGGTATTACAATGTCTAAAGAATTAAGGTTACATGTCATCCAAGGGCAGTCAAGAGGCACTGGGTCGGGGCAGCTATGTGGCACAGTGGATAGAGCCCTGGCCCTGGATTTAGGAGGACCTGAGTTCAAATCCAGTCTCAGACACTTAACAATTGCTAGCTGTGTGACCCTGGGCAAGTCATTTAACACCAATTGCCTCACAAAAAAAAAAAAGAAAAGAAAAGGCACTGGGTGTGCAGGAAGGCTTTAATAATGAAGAATGGACCAGTAGAAGTAATATAAATGATGTCATCAGGGAGATGGAGATGTGAAAAAGGAGATGTAACAGGCATATAGTAAAAGTGAGAGATAATTGAATAACCTGAGTTTTATTGGTATCCACTCAATGTCAAAGTCCAATGGGAAGACTTCTGGTAGATTAGGTAGAGTTCTTCAGAAGCATTTATGGGACTACATTGACAAATTTTCAAAGAATAAGAAAAGTAGATGTCAGTTTTTTTGTACTTGAGTATTTGAGGTAATAGTAATATTCATTATTCATGAAAATAAGAGAGATAATACTCTTCTTAAACTCTGCACTCTTCAATCTACACTAAGAATACTTCACTCCATTCCCTGTACCACATTTTAGGAAAGACAATGAAAATTTAAAATTGTCTCTAGGAGGACAATAGGTAGAGTGAGAGGTTTCCAAACCTCACAATATCCTTATTGGTTGAAATTTAATCCCCAAAAGAGAAAAGTAAGTGTAATAGGATAGCTATCTGCTAGTATTTGAAGCATTGTCATGTGTCAATACAAGTCAAATTGTTTTAATTGACTAAAGAGGACAAAGGTCAGATCAATGGGTAGAAGTGCAATTTAAGTTTAATATTAGAAGAAATTTCCTAAAAAAATAATTTAAATGACTTTATTCAATATAGTGTTCTTCATGCTCTGTATCACTTTTTCATCATAGAGTTTTCATCAGACCATCATTTCTTGACATAACTTCTATCAACATCAGTTATACCTAGATCATTAAATACCTTCATTTTCTAGATGGAAAGTTTCTTCATTGTAATTGATCAATTAGAGTGGCCAAATGATCATAGGATCATAGATTTAGACTAGGAGGGTAACAAAGTCCATACAAATTAGCATTGACAAATAATAAGAACTAATATTTATATAGTATTTACTATCTTCCAAACACTGTGCTGACCATTTTACAATTACTAATTCATTTGGTCCTCACAACAGCTCTGGGAGGTATGTGCTATTATTATCTCTTTTTGTCAGTAAAGGAAACTGAGGCAAACAGAGATTAAGTAACTTTCCCAAGATCACACATCTTTTCTCCTTTTAATACTCCTAAACCACACTCTCTCATCTGCCTCTCTAAAAAAGCACCTTACCTCATAGTTTACTGAAAATATAGATAACATTCAAATAAAAATCTTTTATGTCTTCTATACATTTATACTTCATTCAAATCATTTCCCTTGACATTAACTCAAAGCTCTTAGTCTTTCTTCCTTTCTAAACTTCTTTCTAATGAATAGGTAGCCATTCTCTGTGATAAGGCCAACTCATCTACACGTACCCTAGGTTTCTTCTTCTCCTCTTATTTCCATATCATCTAACAAATTTATGCACAAACAGTCCACTCCTCTTAATATTTAATCTCTTTCCATATATTGACTCATTCTAGCTGCCAACAAACATGGTCATGTCTTCCATCCCCTCCACAAAAGAAACACAATGTTAATTTGAACCCATCTTCTCAAAGTATCATCTGATTTTTTTTTTCCATTTCAAGGCTAAAGTGCAAGAAAAATATACTCAACAAGCTTATACTTGTTGACTGAACTTCTTCTCAGTGTTTATCCATCTTGACTTCTCTACAATGTTTGACAATTTTGATCACCCTCTCCACCTAGACATCTTCTTTACTCTAGGTGAATGGTTACCTATATGTTAGTGTAAATACATTGATCTGATGTTAGTCACAAAGACTCAGAACTGGAAGAGAAATTACAGGATATCTAGTTCACTTCTCTCATTTTTGAGGAAAGTGAAGCCCAGATAGATTAAATATTTTAGCTAAGGTGGTTAAGATAAGAATTGGTAGATTTGGAATGTGAATTCTGATCTTCTGACTCAAAAATCAGCATTCGTTCCATTCTACCAACCTGTGTCTTCTTTCTTGAAAGAGACCACTATATGAAACTGTACTGCACTATTTCACTTAGTTGGATGATATAAATAAATTAAATAAATGAAAGTCTAAGGGTTCTAAAACCGTGTTTCATCTACTTCATAATTTTGCCTATAGCTAGGACATATTTACGAATATGTCCTTCTGGGAAAGTCACTTAACCACTGGTGCCTCCAGCAACCAAGACAAAAAGTCACAGAGAGGGGGCTGGTCTGCATTAATAAAGGAATATTTGACATTAGGAATTCCTAATATCTATAAAATTACCAGTCTCATAAATGAAACAAACAGAAAACAATATAAAAAACCTTGTGTATTTATGTGTAGGACACAATGTTTTAATGTCCAAGTTACCTTTGTTTTTAGAAAGTTTGTTGTTACCTCACTAAACTAAAACTTCCTTCCTTCCTTCCTTCCTCCTTCCTTCATCCAGAGAATAAAGTAAATCAGTGTTTTTGGTGAGGAAAAATATTATTGTCCTTTGAGGGTTGAGTCAACTCTTAGGAAACAGAAACATGCTTTTATATATAAAGGATATCTCTAAGTAGAGAATGAGGAGAAAGTGAACATCTACAATGCCTGCATTTGAAGTTGTATCTGATTTTATGCAGTGGCTTGAATGAATATTACTGTTAAAATGGGTACTATGTCTTTATTCACAGAGAAAAGATGACATTTCTCTCCTTTCTTAATCGCTGTGACCTATTCTCAGCAAGGGATAATCACGCTCAGCAACCAAAGACTATAGAGCTAACTTGCTATTTTTAAGGGGGTTCATTGCCTAACACATAGTTTCCATTTTACTGAAACTCTTCAACACAGTGACTAATTTGGACCCATCATAAACCATCTTGTACCATACACATGTGCATAGGTAGGGATCCATAAGGTTACTGAACCCTCATCAAAGCCATTCAGAGTTTGGAGTGCTATTCAGCTTGAGTATCAGCCCTTACAAAGGATACCGGTGGAGAGTAGTATTCTTGTTAAATTATTTGTATCCTTTACAATAGACACTGTGCTTTACAAATATAGATTTTATGGATTTTAGGTTTTGATAGTAAATTATCTGACCCTCTGCACAGCACCCCTCTTGTCAGCCACTCTCTCCATGGAACACCACTTCAGTTATATTTTTGCAATTTAGAAACAGTTTTTTTTTCATTTGACATTGTTTCAAAATAGGACATTATAATTCAACATCGTTTCACAGCAATAGAAGGATATTTTGCCTGCTAAACTTATGTGGAGAGGAAATGTAGTGTAGTAGATGGAACGCTGGCCTTGGGATCAAGACTACTTGTGTTCAAGTCTTCCCTGTAATAAATACTATATTTATGAATATGTCCTTCTGGGAAAGTCACTTAACCACTTATGCCTCCAGCAACCAAGACCAAAAGTCAGAGAAAGGGAGCTGATCTGCATTAATAAAGAAATTTTTGTCATTAGGAATTCATAATATCTATGAAATGACCAGTCTCATAAATGAAACAAACAGAAAACAACATAAGAAACCTGATGTATTTGCGTGTATGGCACAATGTTTTAATGTCCAAGTTACCTTTGTTTTTAGTCTGAGCTTTTTCTTTATACTAATTTTTACTTTATTTATTTATTCATTCATTCATGTATTTATGGTAAGGCAATTGGGGTTAAGTAACATGGCCAGGGTCACAGAGTTAGTAAGTGTCAAGTGTCTGAGGCCAGATTTTAACTCAGGTCCTCCTGACTACAGGGCCAGTGCTCTATCCACTGCACTACCTAGCTGCCCTTACCTTATTTTTAGAAAGTTTGTTGTTACCTCATTAAAAAATTCCCAGCACAAAAGCCTCCTGATTAACTTCTAGTGATTAAGGGACTTACCTTGACACGACATTAGCCTCCTTTTCAGAAGGAATAAAATGTTTTGAATCAAATACTCACTTAACACAAATCATAAAGGTTTGGTAAAATGAATTTTCAGTTGTGCAAAATAATTCAAAGTGTCTTTTAGGTTAATAATGACTAGGTTGTTGGAACTAGAAACTAACATTGATAATTGATAACATTGACAAATCACGTCTAGCTGTTGGGATCAAAATTGAATCAAAGGAATCTCCACCTCATCGTTTGTCTTAATATCATTTTTTCTTCAAAGGAAAATATCACTTTATTCATCTTAAAAGAATAGGAAGTTATTGACTCTTCCTAAATCCAGCTTTTAGCTTATTCCATTAATGACTTGACTACTAGTTTCAATAGAAGGAATTCCATTTCCACTCTGCCAATCAGAAGGAAACTTCCATTGCATTGTGATCACCATTAACAAGAACATTTTAATATCTAAGAAATGTTTCCTCAGCCTTTCCTTCCCTTTCCTTCCTTTCCCCTTCTCTTTCTTCCTTCACATTCTGTCATTATCACTTTCCCTTCAGAGATTTCTTTTTTTTAATGTTCTACTGGGTTACCATTCATAGCATCAAAATAATAGTGTTTATTTTAAAAGTCCCCATCAAAACTGACAAATTGTTTATCATGCTTTATTTCATGAAACTTCACAGTATCCAAATGAAGTAAGCTAGAGTGAGATGTATGGGGGGAAAGGTGAGTTAGCCACGATGAAGCTAACTTGCCCAAGGAATGCAAGTTCAGTCATATATATTCAGTTTGGGGTTTTTTGGTCTAAAAGAAGCAATACAAAATATGTTCAGGACGGAAAGCAGAAAATGTGTCCTTAAGTCAAATTCTTAACACATATATACTTTTTGGAGAGATGAGGAAGGTTGAGTATGGGTCTGACCTAGGAAAGAGCTTATCTGGGGATTGGTACAGGAGGCGAAGAACCTGCAATCTAGTAGCTTCCTATTTTTATACTTCTTCACTGACTATCTAGATGTCTAAGGAGAAGCTCAGTTGTTTCTGTGCTGTTTAATGACTACAAGTGCTGTCAACATCCTTTAAGTTTTACATTATTGAGCAAAGCTCCTGTTACCATGCCTTAGTTCTGATTCTGCACAAATTGTTGGTAGGAATGTGCATTTAAATATCTTAAGTTCTTGGAGAAATAATGTTATCTATTGTAAATTTCCAGAGGTGATAAGTTAGCAAATGAGCATATACCCAAGAGTTGCTGGAGGGGTTGGGGGGGTGGGGTGGTTGAGAAATAATGCTTGATTCTGGTCTTGTACTCTTAGGACTAAGTTTAATCTGTTAAGATATGATCGCAGTGAAACTTGTTGTCCTCGTTTCAATAAATGTCAATGTACAACAAATATATAAACAAAGTTCACTAGAAAATATTTCAAGTATCCAGGAAAGCACTTAAAACAAAAATTCATTCCAAAATGCTATCGAATATTCAACATTTTCAGCTTTTCCCCAAAAGTGTCTAAATTATCTTAAAGTATATATATAAAATTGACAGAGTTCCAGGTCTGAGTTCAAATCTGACCTCAGATACTTACTAGCTATGTGGCCATGTACAAATCACTTCACTTCTGTTTGCCTCAGTTTCTTCATCTGTAAAATGATGATAATCATGGCAGCTAACCACCCCAGAATTGTTGTGAGTATCAAATGAGGTAATAATTATAAAGATGCCAAATGAGATAATAATTTTAAACTGCTTAGCAGAGTCACTGGAACAGTGCTATATGAGCAATAGTAATGTTTATTATTATTAATTATCATAGAATCTAACATGAAGAGTAAACACAGAAAATGCCATAGATTTTAATGACTCAAATAAAGAACATTCTGATTTTTTTTTTCATTTTTACCTGAGGCATACAAGGGATGCCCACTTATTGGCACAGACTAGACTGAATTGGTTGAGATGCAATTCAGAAAAGACAGATGTGGTTATATACTAAACTTGGTCCGAGGGTGTGGGCAAGACCTTGGACAAATCACTAAAATTCTGTGCCTCAGTTTCCTTATCTCTAAAATGAGATTTCACTAGATGATTTCTTATCCTTGGCAGCTTTAAATCATAGAATACTATAAAAAGCAACAAGAATCTTCTGACCCACCCCTGCAAAAAAGACAACTTTACCATTCAACCTGGAAACCTTATCAAGAATAATGCATTAGTATCTAACTGATTTACTTTCACTTTAAACTAGAGGCAATTGTAAAATCTTTTATAGTGGCAATTCCAAGTCTCTGTCTACACAGTGGGTGCCAACTGCTCTGGGGGTAGTTAGGGGACAGAGGAACAATAAGGGAGAGTGCAGTGCTCTGTCAAACTTCTAGTCACAGTAGGAAGTGCTGATGTGAGCAGGAGAAATACCACTAGGGCTCTAGAAGAGAGGGAAGGCAATAAGGTAATAAGCCACCATGAGTCTATATACAGTTGCAGAGGGACAATCAGTTGAGAGTTGCTAAGATAAGGATATTACTATAACCACCTTCTTCTCTCCTCCATCCCAAGACCTTTCCTTTTGGAGTTTTAAGACTTTATATTCAAAAGAAGGGTAAAGAATAAAGAGGTAGGTGCTCAAGGCTTAGACAAGATGTTCTTTTCCATAATCAGTTGCTGGAGAACTGTTTGCCTGAATAGAGATAAGCATGAACTAATGGAGACAGGTGGAGAAATACAGAAAAATCAAAGCAAATGGGGCTTGGAACAAAATTGCCACTTTATGCTGAGACCTGAGGAGAGCCACAGGTAGTAGAATATGTGGGGGATAGCAACAGGGGAAGGTGACAAAAAGCAAAATGTATTGACATCTACTAAGAGAGGTAGGAAGCAAGAGATTCTGGAAATAAGCAGTGTTATACAGACAAGATCAAGGTACTGTTGTGGACAGCCTCCCTAGGCCAGTATTGTGAGTCAGCAAAAATATATAGCTCCTTTAGAGGAGTGGTACTCACTAAGAGGTAAGTACTTTCCAGTGGCTTGCATGAGAGTCCTATACAGTATTTGTTTTTCATTAGTTTGTAAATACTATTTTAATCTTGCTTGTAAGGGGATTTGATTACTACTCTCAATGCATAAAGGGTAAGGGGAGGGGTCAAATTTTGAACTTGCCAGATGATTTGGGTAGGGACAACTAGCCAGAGAATTCCTCCATACTAAAAATGGTTTTGTTGTGAGAATAAGGAGATTTTCTCACAGAAGAATTAGATACAGATTTAGAGGTAGAAATATTTGTACCCAGGGCAAGTGAAAAAATGTTTATTGCATTTAAGGAGTGACATGAAAAATGCTAGGCCACTTCAAAGATGCTTCTAGAGAATGTGACTATGTTAGAAAAAACAAGGGAAAAGCTCACATGGGATGGAAAAGAAGTGTGTGAACTAGTTGATTCACCTTTCAAATAATTATTCTTATTAAGTGATAAGCTCATTTATTTAATTGCTGCCAAAGCAATGCAAATATTGTAAGTTCCCTCTAAATTTTGGCAATCATGGGGGAAATTCCAGATCACAATGTTATATTTATATTTCTGGTAAGAGTTCCTTAGGAAAACTACCCATTCATTTACACAAGGGTCATGACATATCTTCCCAGGTCTTTGATGCTAATGTGACACACTTTTTTTGTTTTTTCCATACAAGCAATAAAGGAAATGGATTATATACTTAAATAAAAATGTTTAATAATTTCTTGGTATAAACAAAAGAGCTTTGGTATTTTTTACACTTTTTTTAACAGAGTGCCTTACACAAAGTCCTATTCTGACATATTATCATGATGTACAGGTGACTTTTAATTTTTAAAGGATATGCCAGTTGTGGAATGTAAGCTCTGGTGGGCTCTACCACATTGATTGGGAAGGCCTTGGGAATGATTTCAGAAATGACCAGGTTTGTAGCCAAGGGCCAATTTATGAAGAAATCTTTTTTTGGAGAACAAAGCATCCAATTAAATAAAAACTTCTTTCCTTCCTTCCTTCCTTCCTTCCTTCCTTCCTTCCTTCCTTCCTTCCTTCCTTCCTTCCTTCCTTCCTTCCTTCCTTCCTTCCTTCTTGCCTTCCTTCTTTATTTTACAATGCAAGAAAAGGAAAAAAGAGTACTAAGAATCACACCATGTTTATAGTAGTAGGCTTCCACCAGTTGCGGACAACCATGGATCAGCGTCTTAAAGAGCCACAGGCCACAGTGTGGCTGTGCAGTCCGATACGGGAGCCGCAGCTCCTGAGTGACTTATAACCGGTAACTGCTGCATCCCGTGTTGTATCTACCCCCATGAGGAGTAGCTGGAGTGTCCTCTCCAGGGCGCTGGCCTGGGAAGATCAATATGGAAAATAAGCTGTTGCCCATGCAGCAGGTTTTCCCTCTCTGTGACATCAGTGGATACAAAGGAGAGGCAGAGCCAATACAGTTTGGCACCAGTGCCAAAATGTGTGCGGCAGCACACCATGTTTATAATGTCAATAAACGTCAATTTGACTATCGATACGCTAAATATTATAGTCCTTTCTAAATACTAGTAAGGGAACTCATTGTTAGAGAATCTAAATTATATTAACCTTCATTTTCTTGCCTTTAACCAGATCAGAAGAAAGAAGTTAGAGCTAAATTTATGTATGGCTTATAAAGGCTCATATGAAGGATAAAGGAAGAAGTTATCAGAGTGTATTTTATGTCCAAAGCCAACAAGAAACAGTATTTTATGACATGTTTGGTAATCATACTCTGAGGTTCTTATGATTAGTATTTTCAAAAAAACCACCATGAAAACAATCACAGCTTATGCACCAACATCAATTGCTTAGTAGTTGAGAATTATTTTTTGAACAACTTAAAACTTTCCAATTTAAATCAACAAACATTCAGGTAGTGCAATGGTTAGAAAATATAAGAAGGGAGATTAATGTATGGATGAGCACGGTTCAAGAAAAAGGAATGAGAGAGATGAAAAGCCTTGAACTCTTCTCTGAGAAAAGTTGGTAATTGGCATTAGTCATATTGGGTACAAAATAAAACAAACAAACAAAAAAACATATTTTAACAAACAGTTCACTTTTTTCACTTTTTATCCAGAAGTCATTCCCCAGTCAGCTATCTGTGTATAGTCAGACTAGTTGGAGTAAAGGAGAAAACTAGTTTAAAATTTCTAAAAAGGTAAAAAATGAGAAAAAGATATGGCATGCACTTGAAAAAGCTTTATTCAGAACTATTAATCACTTAAGAATTATTCGGCAAGCATTTATTCAGTGTTTACTGCATGCCAAGCTCTGGGGATGCACAACAATAATAAAACATTCTCTGGTTCCAAAGATCTTACATTTTAAAAGGGGAGATAACATATCTAAAAAAAACCCATACAAGATAAATTTAAATTACATGGAAGGTAATATTAGAAGGGGTACACTAGCAATTATAGGAGAGTAGGAAAGAAGAAATGCTTCTTAGATAAAGTAGTATTTACCCTGAATTTTGAAAGAAACCAGGTATTATTAGATCCAAAATTTGGAACGGAATCCATTGCAGGCATAGAAAATTGCAGTAGAGATGGAAGCTGGCATGTTTTGTGTGAGGAATAGTAGGTAAGGGAATGTATCTTATCAGAGTGTGTTAAGGGGAATAGAATATAAGAAGAGTAGAACATTAGGAAGGAGACACATCATGACAAGGTTTAAATGACAAATGATTGACTTCACATTTGATTCTTGAAGTAATAGAGAACCACTGGAATTTATTGAATAGAGAATTGGCATGGTAATACCTATGTTTTAGGAAGCTCATATGTGGGCAGCCATGTGGAAGATGGATTGTAGTGCGGAGAAACCTCAAAGAGGAAATAAAATGTGGAAAGCTGTTGCTATAGTCCAGGCAAGAGGCAACAAGAGCCTGAACTTAAGTGTTATCTGTGTGAGTGGAAAGAAGAGAACTTATGTGAGAGATGCTATAGAAATAACTTATCAGGGAATATGGAAGAGAATCACTGAGAATGGACCAGCATAGATGGTTTGCAATCTGCATTATTGGAGAGAACTTCCAAATTTATGTGATCACATATCCATTTGAGAGTATTGAGTAACAGACTGTACTTGTTCAGAGCCATGGATTAAGAATTCATTGGATTGAATTGATTTTGTGGCATTAGTTTGCTGTGTACACTAGGAAGAAGAACTAGGACTTTCAGTTGTCCAAAGTAGGAAGAGAAGCATATGCTCACTGAATCCTTGGATCAGTTCAATTCTGATACTGTAGGGATCTCTCTCTCTCTCTCTCTCTCTCTCTCTCTCTCTCTCTCTCTCTCTCTCTCTCTCTCTCTCTCTCTCATTCTGTGTGGGAGTGTCGGAGTATGGGGGTTGTGTCAGCACTCTTGAGACTTACTAGGCCTTCAAAGCTCCATAAAGGCAGGTTTTTTTTTTTATTACTACAAGTTACACCTTTTTCTTCTTTGATCATTTTTTTAAACCTTAAAATGATGAACTAAATATGAAGGACAGTTTTTATTGAAGGGAGGATACAGAAACTTAGAATAGGAGAACATTTATTTGGATGTCAGCTGTTCGGGATGTCCAGTCAAACACTTTCACCTGGTAATAATAGGATAGATCTGTTCAACTACAGAAAGGAATTGAGCAATTTCATACTGTTGCTTCCATCGTGGGACCATATAGTGCCAGATGTAATGCCAAATAGCTATTTGGTTTGGATATAAATAATAGTAGTAGTAGCAACACCAGTAGTTGTACTGTTTGTGAAAATGAAGGAAGCATGGAACCAGTAAACATGAATGACATTAACTTGGGGCCGTATCCCTTATAATTTGGATTTTCTTTTCTGTGAAGTTTGGAGAATTAAAAAAATAATTTGACTACCCCCCCAATCTAGTGACTAAGCACTTGCCTTTTACATATATTGTCTTAATATAATATATGTATAAATGCAATGCAAATGAAGCTTTAAGAAGATTTTTGGAAAATATCTAATTATTCTTGGCTCTTTCTGCCCTTGACCTCCTGTCTCTTCCTTTCTTTCTCTTTCTTTTTAAATAAAATTGGACAAAGTGGAAAAATTTGGTTCAATAAAATGTGGCCCATTCATTTTAATTAGCATTGGTGAAGAATCTTACCCATCATAAAGAAAACCATGAACTTCAAGCTATAAATTTGAATGTACATTTTTCTTCCCCAATGACATTTGGAATACAAATAGAGAAACAAAAACAACTGCCCTACAGAAAAAAAGAACAGCATATATTTCAATGCACAATTCAGCACTGCCTGCATTAGTCAGAGATGCCATGGCAATAACCTGACCTATTGTTAGAAAAATAGCAAGTACATTTTTCATTGTTCCCCCTTGGGAATTTATGCCAACCAATATTGATTCTGAGAGATCAGAACTTCTATTAGAATGTTCCAGTCTTTTAGTTGATAATTATTTTATCCCAACAATGAGATAATTTAGATTTGTGAAGGCAAATTGATGAATTTTTCACAAGAAGATAAGGAAGCCTGCTTATGACTGAGTTGGTGTTACTATGGCTTTTTTGTTCTCATTCAATATTGGAGCAGAAAATCACTTGGATATGTTATTTGTTGTGGGGCTTTTATTTTATTTGCCACTATCTGGTTTGGGAAAGCATTGATTTTGTTATTTTCAGGAGTGTGATATGATGGAGTGTAACCTCAGGACTTGATGTGACACAGTATAATTCAGAGTGATGGGTTGGAACTCATACAGCTATGGCACATGATGTGATGTGAAAGGGTTGCAAAAGACAGAGGGAGGGAGGAGAAAATATTGGCAAAAGACAGCTTGTGGAGGAGCAAAAAGGTACTCCTGAGATCCTTCAGGAGAAAGGCTTTCGGATTTCTTCATGGGATGGAGAGTAGTAGCTATTTTTGTCATAAGTTATTTTCTTCATGATACAGTATGTAATAAAAACACAACTCTGTGTTGTCCCCCAATTCCTAGCAAGCTTGTTTACAACATTCAAAAACCCTCAGATAGGGATGGAAAAAAATTCAGGCAAGCTGGGGAATAGTGAGATGCTCTATTCATCGGGACTGCTACTGTATCAGTCCCAACTAATAGAAGATAAATGATGGCTGGGAGAAAATGTTAGGGAAATAAAAAAGCTGATGAGGCTGTTTCTTCAAAAGAACTGTTCTCTTTCCATCTTTTTAATCTTTTTTTAGTCATCTGTTTCATCTTCCTGTGAGACATCCCAGTGCTCAATTCCCTCCAAGCCTACTCCACGTGCCATGGTGCCTGTAAGACCAAATCTAAGCTTAGTGCTTGAACTGGGGGAATGTGAGGATGATATTAGTCTTTTTAATTTTCAACGGTCTTGGAAGGTGGTGTTGAAATGTGACTGGCAGGGAAGATGTAAGTCTCACTAGAAAAAAACCAAGCTTTAACTGTCTTTAGAACAAAAGGTAGTCGGGGATGTTTACTTGCTATTTGGAGGGTCCAATGCTTCTCTGATCTCTTGTTCCATTTCTTTTGTTTCCTTGTTTTCCCTTCCTGACCCTTTTCTTACCACACACTCCCCTTGCTGACTTGACATTCAGAAGTGCTTATTATCTAAATATAATTCATGTATTTTTAAAGTTCATCCTATGGTACCCTACATCCTTGAGAAGAAAGCTACTTTAAGAAGAAATTATAATGATTAAAACTAATAGAGACATTAATAATAGTAATATTAATAATGACAAATAATTATGATGGAAAACAGTGCCCAAGTCACCAAGAAGTGATTGAACTTGCAGATGGGTAAGGTTTCTATTTTTGAAAATCATTTTTTAAAACTTTTTAGTTCAAACCTTTGATTTCATTGGTATATAGAACTCTCAGTAAGGGGACTTCACCTACCAATGAAGATCACTTAGCATTCTACAACTAATAAACCTTACTACTTTGCTTAGTTACAAAGAATGTGTCAATGTGTCATAGGGAGAAACTGAACCCAGATCTTCCAGACTCAAAGATTGTCTATCTATTCATTATATAATAGTACATCTCTTAGCTTGAATAAGGCTTAGAAACAAGCCCTAGTTTCAATTCAGGCCAAACCAAACTCTGTCTCTTGATTTATGTTAATTGTAGCTGAAAACTTAATCCCCAGTGCCTTGGTCTTTGCATCCCTTAATTTTGTATTCATTCTCTCTCACTCTCTGGTAATTACTGCACTATGTCCTGCCCACCCAGCTGTGTTCCAGGATTGCTACCTCTCTTCTGCTGAGCTGAGCACTCCTTTCCTATGGCTTAGTGGCCTCTAGGTAAACCCAAAGGGCTGTACCTTATTTCCTTAGTGAAGCAAAAACTGGAATGATAATTTTTAGCTTTTGTAGGATATAAAGCATTGGGTGATGAAGGACTGGGGAAAGAATTTCAGAGAATCATGGCACTTGTGTTCTGAATGAAATTTTAGAGATTATGCAATCTGACCCCTTCATTTTAAAGATAAAGCAACTGAGGGCTAACAAAGTTAAGTGGATTGGATGTAGATGTCATCGAATATGTTTGGAGGCTAGGTGAGTTTCTTTGGATTCAAGAATACCTTCAATTCTCTGCACTGTCTTACACAAAGGTCATCAATAAGTGTTAGGGGTTTGAATAAAATATTCCTCAAATCTTTATTATCTTAATGGAATTTGGAGGAGATAATAACCCTCAATTCACATCATTTTTTGGAGCAGTATGTTGGAGAATTCTGATATTTGAAAGTTCCTTCTTTTTTTTGAAGCTTGCCCTTCATTCCACTCCAAGGTCTGAAAGTATGCTTTCTCGGAACAGTCACATAGGAAGGAATAGTTAGTATTGTATTCATAAATCAACAATTTATGAACCATGGAGGATTATTTAATTGCCTGTTACAAGTCATAGATGTTCTGATAATAGTTCATTTCATATTTAGTATGGCAGACACATAGTTCAAGCACTGAGTCTATTCTCAGAATGTTTCAGCTTTGTAGGACCTGGTAGAATTTAAACACTATTTTCAAAGCTTCTAAGAGCTCATAATAACCTCCACACTATGAAAGACAATAGAGTGGTATTTTAGCAGGAAAAATTAACTCACTGATAGGAAAAAAGTGTGAATTGGGTTTATCATGAAATCATAGAATCCCTGAGTTGAAAACATCCTCAATGGCCATCTAAGCCAACCCATACTTGAAAAATAATGCATTTCACCACGGCTCACAATGGCAGCTTTTGCTTAAAGATTTGCAATCAGAGGTAACCAGTGCCTTACACAGAGCTAATTCCACTTTTAAATAATGTTTTTTGGTAGAAGATGTTTCCTTACTTCAAGTTGAGATTTTCTTTTTCTTTTTTTTTTGGGGGGGGGGGTACAATGCCCCATGACTGGGAATGTTTTGTCCTCTGGGGCCAAGCAGAATATGTCTATTCATTAATATCTGATTTTTTAAAACTGGTATTGTGATTTCACTACTATAGTGTAGGGCTTCTTAAACTTTTTTTCTGTTAACAACCCCTTTTCACCAGAGAAATTTTTATATGACCCCTGGTATATATGTCTCTCTCTCTCTCTCTCTCTCTCTCTCTCTCTCTCTCTCTCTCTCTCCTCTCTCATCTATGAGATATGTATATATATGAATATATATATATTTATAAAACCTTTTACTGTTGCCAAATTTTTCATGATCTCTACATTCAGTTATGCAACCCTATATCATTTAACAAGCTTTGCAATAATGACATTGGAAAATTCCCCCTTCTTATTCAGATTAGCACCTGGTCTGCAAACTCTAACCTTAGCAAACTGCCTTGGGTATTGAAATTCTAAGTGTCACACTCCCACATTGTCAGAGGTCTGACTTGAATTCCCATCTTCCTGAAAGAGAGGCCAACTATCTATTGTCTACACCACATTGTGTATGTTTATTATTATAGCTGCTAGCCCTTTAAGTGCTTGAAGGCAGCTATGAAGTCATGGTAGAGTGGGTAAAGCACTTGCTCTGGAGATAGAGGACCAATATTCAGATCTTTACTCTAATACTCACTGCTTGTATGATTTTAGTTATATCACTTTAGTCAAATGAGGCTCAGTTTCCCTATTTATAAGTCTTTTTTTGTGTGGAGACAATGAGGGTTAAGTAACTTGTCCAAGGTTACACAGTCAGTAAGTGTCAAGTGTCTGAGACAGGATTTGAACTCAGGTCCTCCTGAATCCAGGGCCAGTGCTTTAAGCACTGTGCCACCTAGCTGCTCCCAGTTTCCCTATTTATAAAATAAAAATATGGACTCTGTAAGTCCTTCCAATTCTAGCTCTATGTTCCTGTCATTTAATGCACTCTAGCAAGATTTTTCTTCTCCAAATGAAACATCTCTAGTTTTTTCAATGGATCTTCACAAAGCATAAACTCAAGATCTTTCACCATTCTGATTGCCCTCTTCTATATGCTAACCAGCATATCAGTGTCTTTTGTTTTCAGTATTCTCCTCTTCCTTTTCTCTGTGCCAAAAAAGTCCTTCATATCTTTATCTAGCCTCCATATTGAAACTTGATCCTAGCACCCTATAAATAGAGAGAAAATATGATCAACTGATAATTCTACTTGGCTATAATCACTTGAAAGATCTACAATTTTACTGGTATAGACACTCTTGCCACCAGTTCTCATTCTTTTATTATCTTTGTAATACCAATGTACCACTCAGGCTGTTCATTCAGTGTCTCTCATTCTCACTATATGACTGAGTCACATACTTTACTAATTAAGTATCCTGTATCTTATGTCTTCATTTATAATGAAGATGTCAAGATGAATAAGCTTCAGTTTGTCTATTAGTAGGTTGTTCCTTATATCAGACATTGCATCTTCTAACTCACTGCCCTTTTACTACCTAGCTCTCATTCCTGGAATGCTCTCCTTCCTATTTCAATCTGTTATGGGAGGATTATGGGTCCCGGTTGCCCCAAAAGTTGTCTGGGGAGGTCAAGGAACTTTTTCCTTGAAACCTCAGGAGTGTTCCCTTGAAATCAAGTAGGCCTCTCCTTGAGCTCAATCAAGGACATACACACTCAAAAGAGATAAGCAGAACCAGATCAAACTGAGCATGCTCCAGGAACACCAACCTGCATTTTAGACCCCTGAGCACCTGGATGAGGTAATCCTGTGGGGAGTGACTACACCAGGAGAAGACCACCCAGAACCGCCCACCAGCAGACTGCTGGGACCCACCAGGATGGAGTTAAATCCCATCACCAGATTGCTCACAACCGATCATCACCTACCCCAGCTCGCCACTGTAGGACCCCCAGCCCATCACCCAATAAGGAACATTCTTACCTATGCCATCTGAACTCTATAAAAAGGTGCTCCCCAAGCTAGTCGGGGAGGAAAGTGTTTTGTTTCTCCAAACCTTCCTCCCGGCCAGTTAATCTTGTACCCCCATAAACCTGTTATTTTATTCCTAACTAGGACTTGCGCGAGAGTGTAATTCTTTACAGAGGAATCCTAAGGACCCATGTGCTTTCTTCCCATATCACATCTCAGGAATTCGCTAGCTTCCTTTGCATACAGGGAAAATACTATCTTCTGCAAGAAGCCTTTCCTGATTCTCCTAATTTCAATACCTTCCCTCTAAGACTAACTCTATTTTATCCTGACTATATCTTGATTATACTTATAATCAGTTCTGTGGTAACTAGATGTATACTTTCCCCTGAAACATTTGCTCTATACAAAATCACAAAATAAATAACACAGGGCTTATGGGGAAAAGATGACTGGGATACAATATCTAAAACCTTCATCAGTGATGTATTAAAAAACAAAAGATAGGGGGGCAGATAGGTGGCACAGTAGATAGAGCACCAGCCCTGGATTCAGGAGGACCTGAGTTCAAATCCCATCTCAGACACTTGACACTTACTAGCTGTGTGACCCTAGGCAAGTCACTTAACCCCAATTGCCTCACCAAAAAAAAAAAAAAAGATAGGAACCAAATGAAAATGAGAAATGAGAAGGCAGTTTTGTACATGTTAAATGGTTAAAAACATTAAAATACTGCAATAAATTATCACAGTTTCCATGGTGTCATGCTGTCAGTGGCTTCTAGTTGCTACTCTACCTGTACTCCAATTCCCACAGGCAGACTGGCAAATTCTTCTCCAAATTAGGCAGGACACAACTTCAAGCCCCAAAGATCAAGGCCATGGAGGAAAATTGGGAAAGTAAACAGGGATCCACCCTTTTCTTCCCACAGCTCCTACTGAACCAGAAGAATAAATATGGCACTTTACATTAACAAAAACTTGAAATTTGCTTTTGGAAGTGGGCATCAGAAGGGTTGAAGCTTGTGAATTATTGTGAAGTAGTTCAGTTTTCTGCATCCTTAATGTTTTTCATGGGAGAAATCATGCATAATCAAACCTGATCCTCAAAACCCTAATAAAAACATTGAACCAGAACAAATGTATGTTTTCCAAACAAGTATTATAGCAGAATTGACTGTAATTATTTTTATATTGTTCCCCCCTTAAATTGTGACAACCTTGAGGGTAAGGACTGTTTTTCCTCCTTTCTTTGTATCTATAGAGTTTAATACAGTATGCAGCACATAGTAAGTGCTTAATAAATGCCTGTTGGCTGACTTTCAACTTATTCCTCATTAGACAGAAATCATACTAAAATTTTAAAATACTAAATTAATATTTATAAATGGTAATCAAATGTGGGTCAGCTCATGTGATGATGATAGTGATAGCATTTATATCATACTTTCAGGCTTTATATGTTATTTTACATTTTATTTAATTTTAACCAAAATTTTGCATTATGCATCAACAATTACAAACCATTTAGTTCATGAAGAATTCATTTACATTGGACACTTTTATCATGTACATGCCTGTGCACTGCAATTCCTAGCCTATTGAATAGAAGACCTCTTAGATAAGTATGTGCAAAGAAGTCATTCTCTATCCAGCTGTTGAACAAGGCCAGTACATGCTTGACTCTGTTAGATTAAATGGAGTAAAGAGAAGTATACTGAAGCTCTCTTACTATGGCAATACAGTGTGCTGAATTTTTCCCTTACAATTTTGTTATGCTTTTTGCAGCTATGAAGAACTTTTTACAAGATCATCAAACCAGAAATCTGGAGGAGGAGGCATCTGTGTTGGACTCTGACAGGAAAGAATTTCAACTGGTGAAAATATTAGAAATGACCATTACAAATGTAGGAGATCAGGGGATGGAGGCAAGATAGACAAAGAAAGGCTATGACTCTCCCAGCTCCAGAAAACCTGTCCACATACCTCCAAAAATAATGTGATAAGACACTCTTGGAGCTGCATGACCCATATAAGAACATAGTTAGAGTCTTTTATAGCCAAAGATGGCTTAATTAGGTGACTGGGATCACCTGCTGTTCAGGCTGAGAGAGGAGTGCAGCACCTGGAGCAGGGCCAGCCTCATGCAGGCAGTGCCTCCAACCAAAGCCTCAGAATCTTTAGCTGCTTCTTCTGAAGCTCGGTTCACAGACCAGTGAGGGGGTCCAGCAGTTGGAGGGGCATAGCTATGGTATCTGATGGAACTGAGGTGGGGAGCCCACATTCTGAACCAGCAAGCAAAGTTGAAGGACAACCACCCAGTGGGGGAGGAGAATAGGCACGCCAAGCTTCTGACCATAGAGAATCAAATTTCATCAGATTTCTGTTTCCTCATCAAAGAGAAATCGGGTCATGGTTACTCACAGGCCATGCAGGCTGAGTAAAAGGCCAATCACCCCTTGGGCCAAGCTGTAACTTGGAAAAGTGTGTCCTGGAAGCAACACTACACTTTAAGAAGGAGTAAAAATTAAAGAAATAGGGGATAAAGATGAGTAAGCAGAAAAAATAGCAGACCATCAAAAGCTACTTTGGGGGTAAACTAGACTAGAATACACCCTCAGAAGAAGATAATAACAAATTTAAAGCTCCTGCATCCAAAGCTTCTAAAAAAAAAAATATGGTCTCAGGCCTTGGAAGTTCTCCAAAGGGATTTTGAAGAAAAAGTAAGAGAGATAGAAGGAAGATTTAGAGAGGTGGAGGAAAGGATGGAAAGAAAAATGAGAGTGATGCAGGAAAATCATGAGAAAAAAGTCAACAGCTTGAAAAGGCAAATGGAAAAGGAGATACAAAAGCTCTCTGAAGAAAATAATTGCCTAAGAATTAGGATTGAACAAATGGAAGCTAGTGACTTTATGAGAAATCAAGACACAGTAAAGAAAATCCAAATGAATAAAAAATTATAGGGCAATATGAAATATCTCCTTGGAAAAACAGCTGACCTGGAAAATAGATCCAGGAGAAATAATTTGAAAATCATTGTACTACCTGAAAAAAAGAGATTGTCAGGGAAAATTTCCCTGATATTCTAGAAGCAGAAGGCAAAATAGAAATTGAAATAATCCACTGATCACCTTCTGAAAGAGATTCCAAAAGGAAAACTTCCAAGAATATTATGGCCAAATTCCAGAGATCCCAGGTCAAGGAAAAAATATTGCAAGCAGCTAGAAAGAAGAACTTCAAATACTGTGGAGCTACAGTCAGGACAACACACAATCTAGCAGCTTCTACATTAAAGGACCAGAGAGCATGGAATATGATATTCTGGAGGGCAAAGGAACTGGGACTAAAACCTAAAATCACTTACCCAGCAAAACTGAGCATAATCTTTCAGGGGAAAAAATGAGACTTTAATGAAAAAGAGGACTTTCAGGCATTTGTGATGAAAAGGCCTGAATTGAATAGAAAATTTGATTTTCAAATACAAGACCCTAGAGAAGCATAAAAAGGTAAACAGGAAAAAGAGATCATGAGGGACATTAAAAGGAAAAACTATTTACATTCTTACATGAGACGATAATACTTCCAACTCAAAAGAACTTTCTCAGTATTAGGGTAGCTGAAAGGAATATACTTAGACAGAGGGCACAGCTGTGAATTGAATATGAAAGGATGATGTATGTAAAGCATTTATCCTTGTTTTTATAGGGCAGGCAGGGTGGGGTGGCTTATGTCTGGTGCTGTATTTAGGCTCGGGGCCTCCTTGGTCCAGGGCTGATGTTTTGTCCACTGTGTAACTTAGCTGACCCATGATTACATCTTAAAAATAAAGTTAAGGGGTAAGAGGAATGCACTGGAAGAAAGGTAAAGGGAGAGGTGGAAGGGGATAAAGTAACTTAAAAGAAAGAAGAAAAAGCTAATATATTGGCGGGGGGGGAATGAGGAAGGAGAGGGGGGAATAAGTGAGCCTCACTTTCATCAGAATTGGCTCAAACAGGGAATAACATAAACACTCAAGTGGGTAGAGCAATATATTTTTCCCTGAGGGAAAGTGGAGCAGAGGGGAAAAGGGGGGAGAGGTGAAGGAAGGGAGGGCAGATTGAGGGAGGGGGCAGTAAAAAGCAAAACACTTGAGAAGGGATAGGGTGAAAGAAGATAAAAATAGAGTAAATATCAAAGAGAGGGAATAGGATGAAGTGTAATACAGTCAGCAATAGTAACTGTGAAAGAAATGAGCAGGATGCTATCAGAAGGACGTATGAAAAAGTGGAAACCATCAACAGAGGAAGAACTTATGGTATTTGAATACAGATTGAAGTATAATTTTATTTGTTAGTTCCTCTTGTTAAAGTTATTCTATTTTCTTTCACAACTTGAGTAATGTGAAGATGCTTGGCATAATTGCACATTTATGACATATTGAATTGCTTGATTCTAGAGGGAGGGTTGAGGAGGGAAGTGGGAAGAAAATTTAGAACACAAAGTTTTTTTAAAAAATCAATATGAAGAAACATTGAGCAGGTGGATTTCAGAGAAACCTGGAAGGACTTACATGAATTGATGTTGAGCAAGATGAGCAGAAGCAGGAGAACATTGTACACAGTGTCAACAACATTGTGTGTTGATCAACTGTGACAGACTTGACTCTTCTCAGCAACATGGTGGTCCAAGATAGTTTTAAAGGACTCATGAGGGAAAATGCCCTCCAAATCCAGAAAAAAAGAACTGTGGAATCTAGATGCAGATTGTACCATACTATTTCTACAATTTTTTGTTTTTCTTTTATGAGGTTTTTCGCTTTTGCTCTGATTCTTCTTTCACAGCATGAATAATGCAGAAATATGTTTACTGTGATTGTATGTATATAACCTATATCAGATTGCTTGCTGTCTTAGGAAGGGGGGAAGGAGGGGAGGGAGGGAGAAAGATTTGAAATTAGAAATCTTATAGAAACAAATGTTGAAAACTATCTCTACATGTAACTACAAAATAATAAAATACTATATTAAAGAGGGAAGAAATAAAAATAAAAATATTGCCATATCCAAAAGGCAAAAAAAAATTTTTTTAATTAATTAAAAAAACAAACAAATGTAAAAGGGGTACTTTGATGGAAATTGAATACATGTCTCAGGAAGTTCTGGGCTCCAAATATGAATTTGATTGGAGAAAGTTAAGATAATGCTTCCTGTTGTTCTATGTCACCAAAGTATGGACCAAACAATGGATGGATATGATGAAGGTCATTCTTGTAATTCTGGCAATTACAAGCAATTGTTTTAGTTGTTATATTTGACAAGAAGCCAGAAAGTGAGACCTTCTGGCTGTTGAAAATCTAGGCAACTACCATATTAATCAGGAATGAGAGCCAGATTGTGAAAGTCATTGAATACCAGGCCAAGGGAATGTGTTTTATTCAATAATTATTATAACTGACTTTATATTTTGCCTTACATATATTGCCTTATTTGAACTTTACAACAATCATGCAAAGTAAATACTTCATCTAATTTGAGTGTTGCACCTGCATTGTGAACATCAGACTCTGGAAATGGATATGGTTATTTAAGTCAATTCTTCCCCAAAATTCACCAATTTTGGAGATAAGAATCTTATTGGGTAAAAAGAAAAAAATCTGGTAGGAAGAAGGTGGAAAATTTTGCACCTTTTTCAGGGCTATATGGGAAGAAGCAATAGGAGAGGTATTGAGGGGGTGTTCCATATCAAGAGGCTTACTGTGTAGTTTCTATTTCTTCCAGGATACATGGACAAGGAGAGAAATATTCCTGTTTTCTTTCTTCGGCACAATGTGGTCCACAATGCTAAAACTTATTAATTCTGGAAAAGAATCTGATTGGTTTGCTGTAGCCATTTCTATAGTCATATATCTCTGTGTACTAGCAACTGAAATTCTGCATCATCTTTCTTTTAGAGATAAGAAACTAATGTGTCCAGAGAGTTTTAATGATAAATTTAGTTACACAGAAAGTAACAATTTTCATAACAATTTTTTGTGTTATTCCAAGTCCAGAATTGTATTAACTATGCCATGATACCACTTGGTAGACAGTAGATAATCACTGGAGGTTTTTGATGAAGGTCTAATATAATTAGACCTCTGGACTTTGAAAAATTATCTAATATATGTGTGAAGGAATGGATGGAGAAAAATAAAGACTGGGGGTAGAGGAAAAGTTAGATGTATGGCTTGATAAGATCTATGGAAAACAAACATCTTCTACCTGAACCTGAAGAAATGCAACAACGTATTGACCCATCTGAACATTTAAAAAGGCGGGGGTGGGAGTGGGGAGAAAATCTAGCAATTTCCTTAGATGTTATTATAGATATCATTTTTAAAGGGTTGTAAGAAAGGTGTGAATCAGTTTGTGGGGTTTTGGGTGGGGAGTTTTGTACTGGTCAGGAAGACAATAGGATCAAGTCCTACCTCTGATATTCTACAAGTGTGGTCTTGGGCAATTCATTAAGTCTCTCAATACTCCAGTAAACCCTCTAGGACAAAGTTTCAGATAATATGCTGATCTACATTGATAAAGGAACCTTTCTCAAAAGGAGTTGTCTACATCAATGAAATCATAGGTCTAATAAGAAGAAAAAAAGATATTGGTTAGGAAGTAGAATAAATATATAGTGCCTAGTTTGAAGGGATCAGGGATGGATGGAGGAGGCTGTGGTCAGAAATTAAAAATTACCTCAAATAACTCATTTCCTGTAATTTACCAAAAATTTCTAGAACTTTCTATGTCATACTTCTGGGTTGATTTAGTTTCTAACATGAAGAGTCTTTAATATTAGTTTTTAAAAAAACACATGGAAATAACAACAAAAGGCTTCCTTTTATGTTTAGTTAGCCAATTTGAATGAGAACCAAACCTATATATTTTCTAAAATGATTGAACCTAATCTCCCCTAATAGCCACTCTCATTCCCCACAACCATGTCTAATGAAACAGAGATGACATTCAAGTAGCAAAGGGGATTGCCTGTGGAATCTAACTACTCACTGACAGTGGGAAAGGTATCAGTTGTAGCCCTTGAGACAGATTATTTCTCTTGGTCTTAGGACAGGCAATGCTGTGTTCAGATAGCTTTATCCCTGGAAGACTAGCTACTGGATGATGAATTTGGAAGGTCATAGAAACACATGAAGACCATCAATTAACATATGGAATATTATGATATGCTAAGTGCTTACACTGAAAGAATCATGGACCCCTTGAAATACTGAAGTAAACACTATACCAGGAAAAAAGGCAGATTATTACAGTATATATGAACTGGATTCAAATCCTGCACTTTGTGTTCCTAGGTGAATGCCCAGGATGAGATTTTCCTATACCAACTTTAGCAGCTAGATGGCACAGTGGATAGAGTGCCTTAAGTCAGGAAGTCTTCCCGAGTTTAAATCTGGCCTCAGATATAGCTGTGTGATCCTCACAAAGTCACTTAACCTTATTTGCCTCAGTTTTCTCATCTGTAAAATGAGGTGGAGAAGAAAATGGCAAACCACTCCAACATCTTTGCCAGGAAAACCCCAAATAGATAACAGAGTCAGACAACTGAAATCACTAAACAATATATGTTTTACCCGAAGGCAGTATTCAGTGGCTGGTTAGCCAGCGTTCCAGTGAATGTTTTTCACAGTATCTCATAGTAAGATAACTGGCTAAATCTTGACTTTCTATGCATTTAAATCTGGCTGAAGTAGGGAATCTGGAAGGTAATCAGAAAGGCCATCTTCCTTACTTAGCCCAGAGGTGTGGATTTCAGCACTTCATTGAACTTACAAAAAAAAAATTGAGTCAATTGGGTAGACAAGTTGAAAAATATATTTGTCTACTATATTGTTTACTTTCCCCACATTATTTATTTAAGCATACCTATTTGAAAATTGACTCAAATATAACAATCAAGTTAATTGCTTAAATGGCAGGAATGATTAATTACTCCAATGAAATTATGGATTCTCATTGTTACTAGGTAAACATAGCTATACATATGATATGTGTGTGTGTGTGTATTCTTACAGGATTACTAAATTTTTTTAAAAGCTGTTGTCAAAATATGTGGGTTTTTTTTTCAAATCAATCAGTGTTACTTTCACTACCACTTGCAATAATGAAGGGGAAAGGGACCTTTAATTTCATTAGTATAGGGAATTCTCTATTGGGAAAATTCCTTCTACCAATGCAAGTTGGTGCTTTTTACAATTTATACGCTTAGAGAGTTGCCTAGATTACTGAGAGTTTAAATTACTTTCCCAACGTCATATAAACAGTATGCATCACAACTAAATCTTCCTGGATTGTTGGCTTTCTGCCCTTTATACTATGCTGTTCCTAACAACTATTTGTACTTGTATACCATTGAAACTTTTGGAAGTATTCTCCTCAATTTACATGAAAAAGCACTTAGCACTCATTCATTCATTCATTCATTTTAAATAAACTAAAATAAATAACAGGAAAAGTACATGAAAGCTGTATTTAACCTTTCTCCATAAGAGTGAAAAGATTTTTAAATTGGCCTTTCTTACAGCAACAAGATGTCTTTAATTTGCACAAAGTGGGTCAATCCAATTTAGAGAAAAACTATATTCCTTGAAGAACATTTAAAATGATGTTACTTTCATAATATCTAGAGCTGGAAGGGATTTCTGAGATCATCTGACTTACTTCCACCCATCCTCTCCTTTTTCTTTCTTTTTCTTTGTCTTGTCCTTTGTTTTTGTTTTTGTTTTTTACAGGTGAAAGAAACTGATGTCTGGAGAAATGCCTTTCCTGAGGTCATAACAATGCTATGGTAGAACTGTTGCCAAGGAGATTGAAATCCATGGATCTGTGGTCCATAGCTATTCTTATGGTATATATGGCTCTGGATCTCAAACATTGTTGTTGGAAATGGTTGTCATAGTTGTGATCTTTTTTATTTAGTGAAATCAAAGTTCAATGCCAACATCAACATTGAAATGAAGTCACAAAGAAGGACTGAAGGTTGTGAATATGAAGAAAGACCCTAGTAAACCTTAGAGCACTACAAATATGTCTGCATAAAGTCCTTCCTGATTCCACAACTGCTAGTGCCTGCCCTCCCTCTCAAACTACTTTGTATAAAGCTATATTTATGAATTTGCTATTTGTGTGTTGTAAAATTATACGTGTACTTGCTATTTTTCTTACTAGAATATAAGTTCTTTATGAATAGGGATTGTTTTATTCTTTGTACTTGTATCTCCAAATAACAAGAACCTAGAACAGGTCTACCACATGATAGGCAATAAATTCTTTTCAATTGGTTAAGCATTGCTTTAATAAATAAGTGGCATTGAATGGGATCCAAGATTTCTATTCCTTATATTAAAGTATATTCACAAATTGTGTAGGGTGATATGGTAATAGGTTTAAATCTGTAAGGGACCATGTCATCCAGGCTTAACCCCTCATTTTATAGATGATCAACCTAAAGCCCAAATGAGATTTGCCAATTTCACATACTCCTTCAATGGCACTGTGGAGTATGAATCATGTCAAACAAGAAATTGGTACATCAGTGTCATTCCTATAAAGATCTGTGTTTATACCATGGGGAAGGTGGTAAAAAACAATTTTCTATTTTGCCATAAAAATTTTCATCCCAAGTGAGTAGTAGTGCTGATTCAAGAAAGAACTTTCCAAAAATTAAAGATAAAAGAGATATTCCATAGAGTTTACTTGAAGGTGTGTATTCTCTGCTGTTTATGATGGCTTAGTGGCTATGCCACTTTGGCAATTACAGATACTGGCACTGGCACATGAACGTATGGGAGTTTATTGATATGAAATTCTCATATTTGAGCATGAGCAATGCCATCTAGCATACCATGATGCAATAACAGTTGACTGTTATTGCTGAAATAGCTGGGCTGCTACATGCTTCTTTCTATCACCACTAATCAATCATTCAACATTTATTAAGTGATCCCTACGTGCCAGACACTGTGCTAAGAACTGGTAATACAACAAGAATCAAAAGACATTCCCTACCTTCATCTACTTTATAATATAATGAGGGAGAGGAAAGCTAGGTGGCAGAGTGGATAAAGCACCAGCCCTGGATTCAGGAGGACCTGAGTTCAAATCCAGCCTCAGACACTTAACACTTACTGGCTGTGTGATCCTGGGGAAGTCACTTAACCCTCATTGCCCTACAAAAATAAAAAAAATTAAAAATTAAAATTAATAATATAATGATGGAGACAAACTGCAAACAAATATATACAAAGCGAACTTTATACAGGATAAAGGTTGTTTTTCAGTCATTTCAGTCATGACTGACTTTTGTGACTTCCTTAGGGGTTTTCTGAAGAAAGATACTGGAGTAGTTTATCATTTCCTTCTCCAGTTCTTTTTATAGATGAGTAAACTGAGGAAAAGAGGGTTAAGTGGATTATTTGGGTTCAAACAGCTAGTAAGTAAGTGTCTGACTCCAGTCTGGCATTCTATCCACTGTGCCACCTCCTGCCCACAGGGTAAATAGGAAATAATTAAAAGAAGGAATGTACTTAGAATTAAAAAGGGGTTGAGGAAGGTTTCCTATAGAAGGTGAGATTTTAGTTGAGACTTAAAGGAAGACAGGGATTTCAGTCATTGGAGCAGAGGATGCAGTGCATTTCAGATATGGTGGACAGCCAGAGAAAAATGCCCAGAGCCAAGAGTAAAGTGTCTTGAAATGGAATGACCAGGAGGCCAGTGTCATTGGACTGAAGGGTCCATGTCAGGGAGTAAGATATAAGAAAACTGAAAACATAGGAGGGGATTAGTTTTGGATAACAAACAAAACATTTTGTGTTTGATCTTGAAGCAATAGGTTGTCAATGGAGTTTATTGAATAGAAGAGTAACGTGATTGGATATGTGTTTTATGAAAATAATTTTAGTGACTGAATGCAGGATAGGTTGTAGTAAGGAGAGACTTGAGGCAGACAGACACAATAGCAGACTACTTTAATAATCCACCTGACACAGAAGTCAGAATCTTTCCTATTCCTTTTACAACATAAAAGAAGTGGTAGAAATGAGGTTCAAATACAAGTCCTCTGGCTCAAGCTCTGAAGTTCTTTTTATTTGCTGGTAGATCTATACTGACTAAACTTTTAAGCATCATAGTTCCCAGGAGGAAGATTTAGCAACCTGAATTTGGATATTATGTTATATGCACACAAATTAAGGTCATCCTTGATGAGGTTATTAAAAGGGAACAGACAGACTTTCACAAGCAATATTCCATAGCAGAACATGTCCATTTTAACAGTATTTGATTTTGTAGGACAAAACTGCTTTGAAATAGGTATGCCTTACCATTTTTTTTATGTATGGATCCTTCTGATACTCTTTTTCAAATTAAAGATGTGCTTTTTTTTTTTAATTAACAGAAAATTTTTCTCTCCCTACCCTATACTCCACACTATTTGGGAGGGAGGGAGAAAAAGAAGTTTTATGTAACATGTTCCCTTCAGAATTCTAATGAAGTACCTTCTCAAAATAATGTCTTTAAACATTTCAAATTCAGGGCACCTAGGTGGTACAGTGGATAAAGCACTGGCCCTGGATTCAGGAGGACCCGAGTTCAAAGCTGGCCTCAGACATTTAACACTTACTAGCTGTGTGACCCTGGGAAAGTCAATTATCCCCAATTGCCTCACCAAATAAAAAATCACTTAAAATGCAATACATAGGATTACACAAAAAATAATTATGTTGAAATAAAGATATATATTTTTCCTATCCAAATTCATGAACCCATGAATTTTATACAGAGACACTCTTAGGAGGTCATAAGCCTCAGGTTAAGTATCTTTTCTTTAGAAGGTCTCCTCTAACGGGGGCAGCTAGGTGGCACAATGGATAAAACACTGGCCCTGGATTCAGGAGGACCTGAGTTCAAATCTGGCCTCAGACACTTGACATTTACTAGCTGTGTGACCCTGGGTAAGTCACTTAACCCCACAAAAATAAAAAACCGAAAAAGAAAGTCTTCTCTAATAAGGTACCTCCTATACATATGCCAACTGAACAACAAAAATCTCATTTTATATTACTCTGAATATTACTATCAACTGATGCCTAAACATTAAGATATAAACTAGTAAAATCTATTTGCCTTTGTCATGGAAGAACCCAATCATAAGGTCTAATTTAAATTGGAATTCCCTATAGATAGTGCTATTTGCTAGGAACTCCCACTTGCTTATGTGCTAATTGCTTCAAAGCCTAGAACATGGCTGATGAGATCCTTAATCTCTCAAAATAATTTGGCTTAACTATTCACAAGGAAAAAATAAGTGAATAATGAATGCCTATTATATAGAATATGTTATACAGGGCAACCTACATATCTTTTTCCTCAGTCTCTATGTCTTCATCAATATAGCTTTCATATTCATATATGCATATCTATCTATCATCTATCTGTATGTCTCTCATATCTTCCCTTCCTTCCTTCTTTCCTTCCTTCTTTCCTTTCTTCTCTTTATCTACTGAATTTTGAACAGCCAATGACATAATTTGTCACAGAATAGTTCAACAGAGGAAATATAATATAATTCATTGCCTTTTCAAAATCATAAGTTTTTTTTAATGATCTTAAATGACTTCTTAACACAAAGGCCAATATTTTTTTAAAAAATAGCAGTATTCTGCTGCTGCTATGTAGCAACAAGTCAAAGAACATGCAGTTTTCAAAAGAAGTGAAGTTCACATACCACACAATATAGAGACATGTGGTGGTTGTCTACAGCACATTGCAAATAAGGACAAAGGAAAAGTAGGAGAAGGCATCTCATCAAAGCTATGTTTTATCAAAAAAAAGAAGATTAATGGGTGATCACACCAAAGTGAGTGAAAAATTATGGGTTTCTACTAGTATCTTTGTGATGTCAAAAGAATTTGAGGAAGCCTACAAGAAACTGAGTTACTCTCTGTCGTGAACTTATGGGAAGACATTAAAAAAAGTCAAATAGGCTGGGCACATATGTATGGGTTTCCATCAATACTATTCTGTTGTATCAACAACATTGTGGGTTGATCAACTGTGATAGACTTGACTCTTCTCCGCACACAAAACAATGGTCCAAGATAATTTCAAAGGATGCATGATGGAAAATGCTCTCCAAGTCCAGAAAAAAGAACTGTGGACTCTAGATGCAGATTAAACCATACTCTTTCTACTTTTTTTTCCTTTTTTTGAGATTTTCCCTTTTTTTCTGATTCTTCTTTCACAGCATGACAAATGAAGAAATACGTTTATCAGATATGTATATCAGATTGCTTGCAGTCTTGGGGAGGAGGGAGGGAGGGGACGAAGGGAGAAAAACTTGGAACTAGAAATCTTATAAAAACAAAAGTTGAAAACTAAAAAAAAAAAAACCAAATAGAAATAGACCCATGCTGATGACTTAGGAAATCATAAATTAATATTATCTATGGTGTAATGTATTTTCATTTATTCTGTTAAACATTTCCCAGTTATATTTTAATCTGACTTAGGTCACACAGGAATTTTGCAAGCTGCATGTCACCCATTATCACCAGTTAAATACCTCTGAATTCAATTAATTCTAAAAGTCTGTGATTCTTAGACAGTCATTCTTAGACTATTAACACCAATAAATTGCAGATAAAGGATTTTTGTAAACATCAAAAAAAGAAACTGTATATAAACATAAATTTATTGTTTTAAGATTACAAAAAAAAAGAGTAACTGAGAATTAGTAAGCTCTTTTGAGGAATATGATTATTCAAATCAACTATGAAGGACTTATGAAGGAAAATGCTATCCACCTCCAGAGAAAGAACTGATATATAAAGTATATATATATATATGTATTGTATGGTTTCACATATATATCTATGTTAAAAAATACATAAAAAATAAAATCATGATGTTGATCCAAAACCAAACCAAACCAAAACAAAACTACTGTATAAAATGTCCATGTTGATAAGACCATGGACATACTGGGATATCTGTTTATTATATTAATATGCATCTATCTTTTTGACTCTGAAGTATTCCAGAATACTATATAAACACCTTGACTCTACAAATTAATTAGACAGGTACAAGGACACAAATTTGTATCTCTCATACAGTACTTTCTAGTTTTCCTAATTATTTATTGTTTTCCTAGTTATTTATTTATCCCATGTTTATTATTTAAATTTGATCATATTCTCTACATGTCATCTTCCATCAATGTTTTCCATATCAGGTTGTGTAAGGACCTAGAACAGTTATACTTAGGTTTTGAATTGTATCACTTTACTATCGGATTCTATGACACATATTACCCTCTTTTTAAAAATTCCATAGTGAATTTTTATTTTTTTAATTATATTAAGATTTCCTCAATTCAGGACCCTTTCTTAAGAGTACCATTTGAATATATTCAGTTTTACTCATACTGTAACCTAAACATTACATCATAAACAAGATTCTCCTTCAAGTCATAGTATATTGAAGCAACATTGTGGTACAAAGCACACTTTTGACCTAAAACAATTCATAGAGCTTCCCAAGCAATAACTAAGTTGGAAATAAGCAAACTTAGTCAGCTCAACTGGAAACTAATCTGGCTTTCCATTAGAGGACTGGAAATTGAATGGATCAATCATGACTTCTACTGTTATATCTAGCTGACTTCAGACCCTCAGATAAATCCAGAACCCATCCAATCCTCTAGCAGGAGATTAGGGTCTAAGCAGGAAAAGTGTCTTGCTCTCTGCCCTTCTCCTCAGCTCACTTTTTACCTTTTTCTGAGGAAATGAAAATTAATAAATATTGTCATAGTAACTAGAAGGGTATGACAATCTATCAACCTATGGATCTACTCACAATATAGGGGACTGCCCAGACCAAACTTGACCACTAACTCTGATTACCTCTTGTAATTCTGTGAAAACAATTTAAGGACCTTGGAGGCAAGGAGTGTCTGATTTCTTTCTTTTTGGTTTTGTTTTGGGTTTTATTCCATTATCTCTAACACCTACCACAGGACCTGGCCCATAGTATATGGTTAATACAAGTTGATTGTGGTTAACAATTGTTTTACCGAATCAAGATAAGAGAAAATATTATAGAGGGTATTTTAAGATTCAGTTTGGGGGGCATCTAGATGGCGCTGTGGATAAAGCACCGGCCCTGGATTCAGGAGTACCTGAGTTCAAATCTGGCCTCAGACACTTGGCACTTACTAGCTGTGTGACCCTGGGCAAGTCACTTAACCCCCATTGCCCCACAAAACAAACAAACAACAACAAAAATTCAGTTTGAAGGATGAAGCTCTAAGGAAGAGGATCCCTTTCTTTATTCCTTTGCTTTCAAACAGGAAATGAAAAGCAACCCACAGCCTCTTAGATTAATGCTTGATTCTATTAGGGTGGTGCACATCTTGCAATTCTTAATTAATTTGTGGCAAACACATCCCAGTCTCCACTGCCATGTTCATCTGTATATAGCAGTTTAATCTTTTTTTTTTTTCTGTTATAATAAAAAAATTATGTCCTAAGTCTTTTCTAGGGGGTGTGGTTATCATCAGATAATCACACCCTTGGGGGGTTAAAAACACTTATCTCTGGATCATGACTTGGAATGCCCCAGGGGTGTGATTATCTCAGGAAACTCACACTCTCTGTCATGCCTAATTGCTTAATTATTATAGCACTGAGTTCACACCACTATACAGGAGCTATAGTTGTGTCAGCATTTCCATTATAAATCCTTATTTATAAGAGTTTATAACTTAGCCATGAAATCTGCATTGGGCTGAAAGTTAGCACAAAATGTTCTAGTTTGGGAAGCTTATTTCTTCCATGGAGGTAGATATACACATACACAAACACACACAGATTAAGAGAGAGAGATAAAGAGAGAGAGAGAGAGAGAGAGAGAGAGAGAGATACATACTTGGATGGATAGAAACATACGTAGATACATAGATTCTATCTATCTGTATACACCTAAACACACATATACATATGAACACATATACAAACATGAATACATGAATACATACACATAAATTATTTAAATCATATACAAATCATATATACAAGTAGGATTTTACTTCAAATAGGAAGGGTAGGCAAAAAAGACTGCTAATTAATTGTTTTTAAGCTATGCTTCCTCTATACTTTTGGGAAAATAACAATTCTTTCCATATGTATAGATATAGATATAATTTCAAAGGTTAGATTAGATAATTCCCTTGATTTTCTATAATTTATTCTTTATATGGTGGTGGGGATAATAATGTGCTTATCAATTGGGGAATGACTGAACAAATTATGATTGGAATTCAATACTATTTTCCTCTATGAAGTGATGAAGGGGATAGTTTCAGAAAAAACAATGTACATAATAATAGGAACATTCTAAAGTCAACTTTGAAAGATGAACTGTGAAAAATATGACAAACCATGATTCCAGAGAACTCATGATGAAGCATGGTACCTACTTTCTGACTGAGAGGTAATAGACACAAGTTAAAGACTAAGTCATATTTTTTTTTAGACATGGTCAGTATTGGTATTTGTTTTATTTGAAAATACATATTTATTACATTTTTTTCTCTTTCAAATGAAATGGACTATGGAAATTAGAGAATTTTTTTTTAAACTAAGAATATATATTTAAAAAAAGAAATCCCTTTAGGCTACTGAGAGATTAGATGACACACCCAGGATCATATAACCAGTATGTGTCAGAGACAAGATTCAAACGTACTTCTCCCAGGTTTTAAGACAAATGCTCTATCCACTTTACTATCATGTTTCTCAGTAATGCAAAGGATAGGAAATAACATGCATCTTTACTTAAACTTAATTGACACTTAGAAATAACATAACCAAGAAAGCTGGACTTAATTATCAAAAAAAAAAATTTTTGAATAGTTGTAAAGAAGGAAAAATGTTAATCATTCATTCAAAAGAACATAAAGGTGAGTGAATTATCCAACATGCAAACTGAGGAATTTGAAAGAGAAGAATTAAACATCAAACAAGCAAATAGGATTAAAACAAGTTTACATAAGAATGAAAGACTAAGCAATGTATGTTTTCATCTGTTTAGGGCTAGATAACACTATGTTTTGTTGGATGGAACAGTCTTTAATTAAAAAAAAAAATCTTTAGGGGCAGCTAGGTGATGCAGTGGATAGAGCACTGGCCCTGGATTCAGGAGTCCCTGAGTTCAAATCCAGCTTCAGACATTGACACTTCCTAGCTGTGTGACCCTGGGCAAGTCACTTAACCCCAATTGCCTCACCCAAAAAAAAAATCTTTAAAAAACACATTAGCAGAGACTGGAAATATAGGGCTTAACAGATTGTTGAACTTTATTTGTCTGACATGATGTGGGTTCTGGGAATACTAGAGAATATAATTATTTCTAAGCACCTAATGGTAGAATTACATACATTATATACAGGGGCATAAATTAATCCTAAAGAAATGTGAAAAGGGAAAAAAGAATAAATATCATTTATATACTTAATATATCAAAACATTAATTAATAAAGGAAATAAGAAAAAATACTGAACTGGATGGAAATAAATTAAGACATGTTTGAAGAACAAGTAATAGAAATAAATTATTATTATTAGATTAAATGAAATGATAGTGGGGAGACAACTTAAAAATAGGTTATGTAAGAAACCTAAACAAGCTTCAAAGTGAAATTTTTGTCAGCAAATTTACATTAGCAAACTAGAAAAAAACATGATTAATGCAGTTACCCCAGCAATAATCTCTTATCTTTCCAATTGTCAATATCTCCTCATCTGTAGAATCCTTTCCTTTTGCCTACAAACATGCCAGAGACTGACACATCCTAAACCAAAACAAACACTAAGGATTTACTTTACCCCACCATCTTTTCAAACTCTTGATCTATACATCTTCTCCCTTTGTCTGCCAACCTCTTCCACTTACATACTTTATAAACCCTTTCTCAAAGTCTATCATTTAATTGAAATTACTCTTTCCAAGATTACCGATGCTTTCTCAATTGGCAAAATGGATGGTCTTTTCTTATTCCTTTTCCTTCTTGACTTCTTTCCAATATTTCATATTTTTGACAATTTTGTCTTCCTGAATGCTCTTTCTTTTCTGAGTTTTCTGGACTCTGTTATCTTTTATTCTCATTCTACCTTTCTAGTTGCTCCTGTGAATCTTTTTGTTGAATTATCATTCGTGGGAGAGCTACTTTATAATGTTCAAATCCAGCCTCAGACACTTGACACTTATTAGCTGTGTGACCCTGGACAAGTCACTTAACCCCAATTGCCTCACCAAAAAACAAAATTGATAAATAAAAAAATGAATTATCATTCCTGTACCAACCACAATGTATGGGTTTGTTTGTGTCTGTGAGCACACACAAATACACACACACACACACACACACACACACATATCTGTATATCCTGGGACCTCTTCTCTTATACCTGTATGTTCTCTGTCTTTGATACCATGCATTCAGCAATTAACTTTTTGAAAATACCTTTAAGATCTACATATACAATCCTATTGTATCTCTGGAGCCAATTCCCAATATGTTGCACATTCTCAATTTATTAAAAACAGCAACAACAACAAGTATATGTTGTTTTAAATTTAGACAGATACTTTATTTTCCTAACAAAAGTAGATAGATGGTAACTGCATGATTTCTGAGGTTGTTTGCTATTACTGTGACTTTTTCCTTGCTTCAGTTGTTTGCTAACTTCCCTATTTTTCAGTTTAATAAGGTTATATTGAGTTCAGGCACCAATGTTCTTTGCTTTAAAAAAAAAAAGATAAAACAGAACAACAAAAATACAGCTATCCCAATGATCAATGTATGCCTCTTTTCCCACATATAAAAGTTGATTTCTTTATGTTACACTTATTGTTGAGACATCTTGCATTGTTAGATAAAAGAGCAGTAAATGCAAGTGAGATTCTTGATTGTCTTAAGGTTCTGATATGGCTTAACTATGTTTTAATTTTGTTGGAACATAAACATGTGCTTCACAGTGTTTTAGTTTTGATGGTCCATACTTAGAGCAGTGCGCAATCCATCTGGCTGTACAGTAGTAATGATGCAAGCCAACCACAAACTAAGTACTTTGGGTGATTTTTTTCCTTGTTGTTATTTTACATCTAGTATTTTGAATTTTAGAGTAACTTCCACCTGGATGGTTTACAGTGATTATACACATGTGTTGGTAGCACAGACTACATGGTTACCAGAAATGGGTGAACAGTGTGTGAAAACATCTGGTGTTTTGGGAGTGTTGAAATCAAGATGTTCATTAAAAAAAAAAAAAGGAATGACAAGTAGCAGTTGTTAAATGGAATGACAGAGAGTACATGAGCCAGTTTGCAGTTTTAGTTTTGTTAATGTTTTGGTTTGTGAGAAGTTATTAAAAAGAGCAGAAAAAAGGATTATATGATATGGAAAGATACCAATTAGTGATTTTATAATTAGGAAATCTCAGAAAAGAACTCTAGAGGATAAAAACCCCAACTCTAGTGGCTAATTAGATTATAGATTGGGGATATTCTTTGTAATAGTTATTGATAGCTATACAAGTGAAATCTCAATATAATTAATACTTCTCTCAAAAGTAAGATGTTCCCAAATAGTCTTCCTAAAGCAGAAACCTTACCATAGGGAGAAGTATAAACATGTAAAAAGAGAAAAGAAAACATAAAGGATTAAATAGAACTAAACCGTTTATATCCCTACATGGGGAGATTGATACTTGTAATTCTTAAAAATTGTACAACAAATAGTATAGTTAAAAGGAAGATACAGAGATAGAGGGTATGGGTATAAGGTGGATTTTAGGGAATGGCATAAAATAATTAAAGAATAAGAAAGTGTGCATAGAAGGAAGGGAGGGGTAGAATGGGGTAAATTATTTCACATGAAGAGGCACAAAGGACCTATTACAGTGGAGGGGAAGATGGTAGAATGGGTAGATGAGGACAATTTGTTCCACTGACCATGAAGGCAGGTGAAGAAGGTCCTGGAGCACATTGGGCTTAATTAGATATTGAAGACACCCAGGTATATACCTTGGTATACCAAGGTATACAAAAATATAGCTTCCTTCCTTATCTCTTTAAATTAGGCCCACATTGTATCTCAAGCTAACACCAGTCATCTTGATTCTGTCCTACCACTGTACTTTGATGACTCTGGAAGAGAAAGTAAAGCCAAGAACTTCATGCAACTCTGCCTCACTTAAATCCAATTTATGTACTAAGCAAAAGACATCAACCATACCATTTTACCATTTTGCCTATCTCAATATCCTGTGGCCAAAAGGCAAGTGATGAACAGGACATATGAATAAAGTGGCAGCTGTGGTCACAACCCTGTACATAGGTGGCCCAGGCCACGTGGTCATCTTCTCACTGGAAAGAGGAGTGCGATTCAGCAGCCCCCCTGACTGTCTGAATAATCTTTTGGGTTTTTTTTTGGAGGGGGGGCAATGAGGGTTAAGTGACTCCCCCAATGTCACATAGCTAGTAAGTGTCAAGTGTGTAAGACCAGATTTGAACTCAGGTCCTCCTGAATCCAGAGCCAGTGTTTTATCCACTGCATCACCTAGCTGCCCCTGAATAGTCTTTTAAGGATCATATCACTCACCTCCTGGTATGAATAAGGGGCTAGAAAAGGTACCCTAAAAATTGTCTGCTTACTTAACCTTGGTCTAATTACCATGGTATGCAGGGATCCCACCATGCAGTTGAAACACAAAAAAATGTACAAAAACTTCTGCAAATAGTTCACAGAATGAGTGCATATATATATAAAACACCAAATTCAGTAGGCCTGAAAAATGAACAGCTCTTGTGAGAGAACTCAGCAGGTATCTGATCCAAATAGCATCCCTGAGTGAAACAAGGCAAATGAAGGCCAGCTTACTGAAATCAGAGCTAGATACACATTTTTCTGCACTGCACTAACCATAGTGAAGGGGAGCACCATGAATTGGGTGCAGATTTTCCAATCAAAACTAATCTAATCAATGAGTTTGTATACATACCAAACGGAATGAATGACAGACTCATGACAATATGATTTCCACTAGAAGGAAAATGCCATGCCACCACCATCAGTGCCTATGTTCCCACCATGAGGACCCCTAATGAGGTCAAAGAAAAATTTTATGAAGGCCTGGAGATCCTTTACATCAATGTTCCAAAACAGGACAAGCTTATAATTCTGGGTGACTTTTATGGTAGAGTAGGCTCAGGCAACCAGACATGGCCAGGAGCCCTTGGGAGGAAAAGAGTTGGAAACAGCCAACAGTAATAGTAACTTACTACTAAAGACTTATGAATCTCATGACCTTCTCATCACCAACACTGTCTTCTATTTTCCTAAACACAATAAAACTTCATGGATGCACCCTCAAAGCAAATATTGACATTTAATAGACTATGTGATTATTAGGAGAAGAGACAGGACTTGAAAGTTTTGAAGGCGATGTGTAGTGCAGAATGGTAAACTATCATACACATCCTCTCCAAATTAAATTTTTGCATTCAACAAAAGCTGTAGCTCCAAGGCAAAATGACTACCAGAAGACTTAATGTCATCAGATTAGAGCCCTTCTCTGAGCAAGAACAATTTGTTGCTATATTAGAGGAAAAGTTGAGCCAACACACAGTTGGCAACAATGGAACAGAAAAGTAGTGGGCAGTTTTCAGATATTTTATGTACAGCACTGAATTTGCTCCCCTGGGTCAGAACACTCACAAACCTCAAGAATGGTTTGATGAAAATGATTGGGAAATCCAGAAACTACTAAATGAAAAATGAGAACTCCACAGGGTTTACTGGCAGAAGAGTTCATCCATCCCTAAGAAAGCAGCATTTAACTCCATCAAAAGTAAAATACAAATGTAGCTTAGAGAAATGTAGAATTCTTGCCTCAGTAAGAAGGCAGATGAAATTCAGCTTTATGCTGGTAGTAACAATCCAAAAGCACTTGTGTGGTGCCCTGAAGGCTATTTATGGGCCAAAGGCATATGGTGCATCTCTACTCAGTGTTGATGGAGCCACATTGATTAGTGATAAGGACATGATCCTGGAGAGATGGGCTGAACACTTCTATAGAGTTTACAATGACTGTTTACCTAAGATTGAAGTCAATGTCTCTCTAGACAAATTACCAAGTGAAGAAGAGGTTTCAAATGCCATTAGGTTTCTCTCCTATGGCAAACCACCTGCTATTAATTATGTTCCAGCTGAGATTAACAATGTGTGTGTGTGGGGTCCATTATTCACATAAAAACTGACTAAATTTGAGGGGCTTATATGGAAAGAGGAGCTTATGCCTCAGGAGTTCAAGGACACTTTCATTGACCATCTCTGTAAAGGTAGAGGAAATAGATTGTCTTGTGACACTCACAAGGGGTCTCTCTCTTAGTCATTGTTGCCAAGATTCTTGCCAGAGTCCTTCTTAATAGGTTGATCCTTCACCTAGAAGATGATCATCAACCTGAAAGCCCTTTTGATTTAGAAAGGGCCAAGGAACAGTTGTTTGCTGCCCAACAACTTCAGAAGTACCAGAAGTAGAACAGGTCAGTACACAACATTTTTAGACCTGACCAAAGCCTTTGATACTGTCAGTCATGAGGACTTATGGCAAATTATGTCGAAATTTGGTTGCCCAGAGAAGTTCATCAGTATTGTATGTCAATTTCACAATGGCATGCTTGCTTGGGTTCTGGATAATGGATAATGCTCTCATGCTTTCCTAGTCACCAATGGAGTGCAACAAGGCTGTGTGCTAGCTTCCATGCTTTAACGCATGATGTTTTCAGCAATGTTATCAAATGCCTTCAATGAAGATGAAGACAGCATCGAGGTTAGATACTGCACTGATGGTAAATTCTTCAACTTGAAAAGGCTACAAGCCAAGATGAAAGTGGGAAGAGGGTTGGTGTATGAATTTTTGTTTTCAGATGAATTTATACTCAATTCAGCCTCTGAAGTTGAGATGCAACAATGCATAGATTGATTCTCTGCTGCTTGTGTTAATTTTGGCCTAACAATTAACACCAAGAAAACTCAGGTGCTCCATCAGCCAGCACTGCACCATCCATATGTGGAGCCATCAGTTACAGCAAATGGAGAAGTTTTGAATACTGTGGATAAGTTCACTTACTTTGGCTGTATACTTTCCAGGAATGTACACATTCATAATGCACAGATTGCCAAAGCTAGCTCAGCACTTGGCAGGATCTGAAGGAAAGTGTGGGAGAGAAGAGGTATTAGATTGACTACCAAACTGAAGGTCTACAGAGCCATTTGCTGACCTCATTGTTGTAAGTCTGTGAAACCTGGACAGTATACCAGTGCTGGGCCAGAAAATTGAATTCATTTGTTTCCATTTGAATTGTGTTAGGAAGATTCTGAAGATTACCTGGATAAGTTATCATTTACTGAGGTTCTCTCCTGAACTAACCTGCCAAGGATTCAAACTCTAATGAGAAGAGCTCAACTCCTATGGACTGGCGATATTGTTTGAATACAAAAAGCATGCTTGCCTAAAAGACTATTATATGGAGAACTCACTGAAGACAAGTACTCACATGGTGGTCAGAAAAAGTGATATAAAGACACTCTCAAGATCTTTCTTAAGGACTTTGGGGGCAGCTAGGTGGTGCTGTGGATAGAGCACTGGCCCTGGAGTCAGGAGGACCTGAATTCAAATCTGGCCTCAGACACTTGACAATTTACTAGCTGTGTGACCCTGGGCAAGTCACTAAACCCCAATGCCTCACCAAAAAAAAAAAAAAAAAAAGAACTTTGGAATTAATTGCATGACATAGGAGACACTCACACAGAACCACCCAGCATGGCATGCCCTTATCAGAAAAGGTGTTGTGCTCTCTGGTCAAAGTAGAATTGAAGTAACTCAAAACAACAACAACAACAAACAAACAAGCATGAGACAAATTTAGAGATCCAACCCAAATGCTTACATGGATTATTTGTACGCAACTTGTGGTAGAGCATTGTGAGCTCATATTTATCTGACCAGCCACAATCAGCATATTGTAACTTGACTCTAACATAGTGATGTCATTTTGATCCTCTTCAAAAATGAAAGACAATGACCAAAAATGAAAGACAATGACCAATTTAGGAGAAATTTTATTTCTCAAAATTAATTCATCAACAAAAGAAAAAAAAAGAACAGATGGATGAATTAGAATGCAACTAAAAAATCTATAAAAACAACAAATTAAAAAGCCCCAGTTGAGCACCAATTTGGAAATCTTGAGAATCAAAGGTGAGATTAGTAAGACTGAAATTTTTTTTTAAATATATTGAGTTAATAAATAAACAATGAAGAAGAAATCAAAGCAATTGTTAGTAAATATTTTGCCCAATTATATGTCAATAAATCTGATAATCTGAGATAAATCAATGAATATTTATGAAAATATAAATTACCAAGATCAACAGATCAGGAAATAGAATGCCTAAATAACCCCATCTTAGCAAAAGAAATTGAATAAGCCATTAATGAACTCCCTAAGAAAAAATATCCAGGGCTGGATAGGTTTACAAGTGAATTCTTCCAAACATTCAAAGAACAATTAATTCCAATATGGTATAAACTATTTAGAAAAATAGGCAGAGAAGGAATCCTATATCACACTCCTTTTATGACACAAATATGATGCTGATACTTAACCAGGAAGAGCTAAAACAGAGGGGGAAAAGGTTTAGACCAATTTCCCTAAGGGATATTGATGAACAAATTTGAACAAAACACTAGCAAGGCAATTACAGCAATTTATCACAAAAATTATACACTATGACAGCATGGGATTTATACCAGGAATGCAGAGTTGGTTTAATATTAGGAAAACTATCAACATCATTTACCATATAAATAATAAAATTAAGAGAAATCACATGATTATCTCAATAGATGTTAAAAAAGCTTTTGACAAAATACAACACTCATTCCTATGAAAAATACTAGAGAGCATAGGAATAAAAGGAAAATTCCTTAAAATAATAGGCAGTATCTATCTAAACCCATCAGCAAGCATTATCAGTAAGGAGAATAAGCTAGAAGCCTTCCAAATAAGATCAAAAGTGAAACAAGGATGCCCATTATAATCACAATATAGTACTAGAAATGCTGACTATAGCAATAAGAGAAGAAAAAGAAAATAAATGAATTAGAATAGGCAAGAAAGAAACAAACCTATCATTCTTGCAGATGATATGATGGTATACTTAGAGATCTCTAGAGAATCAATTAATAACTACTTGAGCTCTTCTTCCCTCTTCCAGTGATGGACCTGACAGAAATTAAAAATGGTTCAATGTCTGACATTTCACCATAGGTTGTCCTACAATACAGCTTCTAACAAAACTCAGCTCTCACAAACCCCAGGTAACAGAATTGTTTACCTTTATACTAAGAAAGTTGGAAAAGCAACCAAATCAGCCTGCAGTGTGCGCCCAGGTCAACTTCAAGGTGTTTGTGGAATGAGACATAAGGTTCATATGAGGCTATCAAAGACCAAGAAGCATGTCAGCAGGGCTTATGCTGGCTCTATGCATGCTAAATGTGTCCATGACAGTGTTAAGGGCTAAAATTCTAGCTAGTCTGTCTAAAATATCTAATGAGTGGTCGCCAATAAATTATAAGCTTTAGCAAGAGTTAGACTTTTAAGCATTTATTAAGGAAAAGAAGAATTTGGTAAAGAGAGAGAGAAAGGCCTAGATTCCTATCTATTAAAGGGAGAGCACATTTCTAGCTCCGCTCTCCACCAGAGTCCAAAGGAAAGAGCGCGAGACTGAGCGCCAGTCTCTTCCTTCCTCCTCCCACTAGTCCGCGTCACTTCCTGACTCCTGAAGAAAAGACTCCTGGTCTTGCCCTCAAAGACCTTCCCTTCATGGGCAGAACTCTTCTACAGTAAGTATCCAGCAGGTGGCGTTATTCCAATCGTTACAACAGGATCAAGCATGCTTTCCTGATTGAGGAGCAGAAAATTGTTGTGAAGGTGTGGAAGGCACAGGCACAGAGTCAAAAAAGTAAATTAAAAGGATATGTTTTTTTTAATAATAAAGACAATTAAAATGTGGGGAAAAAACTACTTGAAATAACTAATAACTTTAGCAAAATTGCAGGATATAAGCTAAGCCTACATAAATCATCAGCATTTCTTTTTATTATCAACAAAGCTTAGCAGCAAGAGTTAGAAAGAGAAATTCCATTTAAAATAACTGTAAACAACATAAAATATTTGGGAATCTACTTGCCAAGACAAACCCTGGAATTATACAAGCACAATTAGAAAATATTTTCATGCAAATAAAATTAAACAATTAGAAAGATATCAATTGCTCATGGGTAGGCTGAGCTAATATAACAAAAATGGCAATTCTACTTAAATTACTTTACTTATTTAGTGCCATGCAATTCAAACTACCAAAACACATGGCAAGACCTATATGAACTGATGCAAAGTGAAATATGAATATCCAGGAGATCATTGTGAACAATAACAGCAATGTTATAATAATGACTAACTGTGAAAGACTTGGGTACTTTGATCAATACAATGATTCAAGACAACTCCAAAGGACTCATGATGAAATAAATGCTATCCATTTCCAGAGAGAGAGAGAACTATAGTGGCTTACTCCTCCAGTTTCTGTCACTGACTATGCTAAGGCTGTTGGAACCCTTGAGCTTGGGAGTTCTGAAGTACAGAAGACTAAACCAATCTAGGGTCTCCACTGTGGTCAACATCAATATGGTGATTTCCTGTGATGATGGGGGTCTGAAAAAGATAGAATCATCCTAGGTCAGAAATGGAGTAGATCAAAGCTTTACCTTTCATGTCAATCAGTAGTAGAACTGGACTATTGAGTAGCTGCTACTTTTTCAGTCTGACAAGGTAATAGTATTAGTAACTGATGACTCACTCTACTGCATAGCTAAGATTGCTGCTCATACAGCACGTTTAGGCTAAATGGATGAACCACCATGCTACTGCTAGACTAGGATCAAGCAGATCACTCACCTGCTTGTACTCATTCCTCACAAGACTTAGTTATTGCTACAATGGCCTGGGTCATTGCAGTAGACTATTCTGCTCCTGGGCATCTACTGCCAGGTTGAGTTGGGCAGGTGGCTTGGCCTCTTGATTTTTCCAGGTCATAGCATTTTAACTGGATGGGCCCTTCCACTGGACTTCATGAGTTTGGCCATTGGCTTACCTGAGTGGTACTATCTTCTTTTTAGCTTTTTATCTGAAGTATTTTGGTGATATTTTAGCTAGAGTACTATGGTGCTCTTTCAGCTAATAAAATAACCATTAATTTATAGTTGGCATAAGCCTTTTCCCTTTCAACTCCTTTAGAATTTCATTTGTGAGATTGTTTGTCACCACTAGACAAGAGATGAGATAGGTATTGCTCCTCTTACTTTAGTCTCTTTCTTTAGTAAAACAAGGAATCTTGCCCTATGGTGAAAAGTTAATCTTCATTCAGTTCTACCTCCCACAGGCCAATGGGAAACTTTTAAAGTTAAGTGACAAGGGAAAAATGTACAAATGTAATCTATACCCTTAGAGGTAAGGTTTTGTTGGTCTCTTCATATATAATTGCGCTATTAAATGTTCAGATTCTTCCTAGGGTGAGGAATATCTATTTGACACCTGATGTCTTTCTTTTTCCATTTCAATATCTCTGTCCTTTAGTTCTCCCAAATTTTTAATTTTGCTAAAATCTCAAGATACAACCCCTTACACTTGATATTTTAAAACTTTGTTTAATAATCTAAAGTGTGTCAAGATTATTTAAGAAAATTTGACTGGATTAATGAAAAAAGAACTAGATATATAATCAGAAGATGTGGGTTCATATTTTAGTTCTGCTAATTTTGACTTGTGTGACCTTAAGCTGTCTCATATTCCTCTACTATAAAATCAGGGGCTAGAACTAGATACTTCCAAAAGCCACCTTGTGTTTCAAATCCATGGTTCCTAAAGATGCTGTTCCTGTGTCCCAAAATGTTATCCTACTAGAAAATAGAATAAAGGACCTGGCACTGTGAATTAGAACATCTGGGTTCAAATCATGCTTTGCTCACTATTTGCCATGTGACCATAGGAAAGAAACAATTTTCTGAGTCTCATTTTTCTTATTGTTGTAGTTATTCTATTCATTTAACAGTGGGGTATTAGAAAGTTCAGAGAGCATATTTACCATTTAGATTGTTCATAATATTATATCTTTCCCTGATTGTTGTTGAATCATTGATCACATTAATTCATTTTAATTTAGATTAAAAATTCACATATAAAGAAGCAGGAGAATAGCTTTATTATTTGAATTATGTGATTCTGCCAAGGCAACAGTTAAACTGGGAGTAGAAATCCAAATTTCAAATTCTAGTGGGAGGTTTGAACCACTTGACCACATATGCTTCTATTCCAATTTTGGAAGCTCGGCCAATTCAAATGAAAATGTCCTGGTTCACTAATCACCCTCCAGAAACAACTGCCCAAGAAATGAGGGAACATATGTTAGTAACTGATGGTTTCTTATCTTGCTTCAACTGCATATTTAAAAAAAAATAATTTATGGGTGGCAATTACAATGATTCCACCCATTATTTCCAGAACAGCTTCCTATCCACTAAGTATGAGAAACTTAATTGCTTACTTTATCAAAATTACGTGTCACCAGTACTGAGCTAATCTCTCTTTGTATACCCACTTGTCAGACAGTTTGCAGGTTTGATGTGTTCTGAGTGTAGATTGTGCAATCAAATAAAACTAATTTACATTTTAAATGCACTTCTTGCTTATTATAATTTCTTCCATGTTAGTAGTACCGTATTTACTAATGGCTGCTGTACCACATGCAGTATAGAAACTACTGACTGTTATGAATATTTAACACATGGGTAAATTCCTTAGAAGATGAAGAATAATGTCTTTTTTCTTGTTTAACACATAGATATAGATAGATATAGATATATAGATATACACTCATATATCAATGGATTATGTAAAATCTCTTTTGAAATTTAAAATGTTTACAATTTTCTTGGGTAATGGTTTTCATATATGTGTATATATATATATATTTTAGTGAGGCAATTGGGGTTAAGTGACTTGCCCAGGGTCACACAGCTAGTAAGTGTTAAGTGTCTGAGGCCGGATTTGAACTCAGGTACTCCTGACTCCAGGGCCGGTGCTCTATCCACTGTGCCACCTAGCTGCCCCCTATATTTTGACATTAAAATCATAGTTCAACCTAGAAGGGTTGTCAAGAATTCACATGACTTAATCTTTGTACCTTTATAGACATAAATTAATATCCCTGTTTTACAGAGGAGAAAACTGGAAGTTGGGAGATTAATTTACTTGCACAGTCACATAGGTAGCAGGTAGTCTCAGGAGAAATTCATCTCAGATTTCCATCTTTAGGAAGCTTTCCATTGCATCACACTATATCTCAATTTCTGATTTGTTTTGAATTTAATATTGACAAATTATAATCCCATCTGATTACATGTATATTACTCATGAAAGATGAAAAGTACAAAAAAGACATAGATCTTGTATTTAATTATTCTAAATTAACCACAAATTCTAGTGTACTAAATTTACATATGTAGAATTCTGAGAAGAGCATCAAGTTGTTTAATAGCTTCAATTGTGTGATGACGTAAAATGGAAACTTGGATGAGCATGAATATCCCTTCTTTGTTATTGATCCACCAAGATACTTGGGGTTCTTGGCTGATATTGTTGCTCTTGATCATTTTTAGTAGCATGGAATGATTTTAAGTTATCTGAGTTTTCTGTAATCAATGTTATACTTTTCATCCAATGCCAAAGATAAGGCTTGTAGACTTCATACAGAGAAGAATAGGCAGTCTGATGATATTTTGGAAACTGTGCTTGAATTTGGACTCTCAGAGGTCAAGAGTTTAAATTCCTGTGTTACCATTAACTTATTGCATGATCTGACAAATTATTTAAACTCACTAGACATCAGTTATTTCATCCATGGAATGAGTTTGGAGTAGATGGTTTCCAAGGTTCTTTCAAATTCAAAAGATATGATTTTACTTATCCTTTTTTATAAAATAAATTTTTGAGCCAGAAGGGAACTTAGAAACCTTGTTTCCCCAAACAATTCAACTAGCAATCACCTAACATAATAGTTAGGTAACTAGATGTTGTAATGGATAGAGCTTCCTGGAGTCAAGAAGACCTGAGTTCATATTGGGCCTCAGGCATTTTCTAACCATGTAACCCGGAACAACTCTCTCAACCTCTGTTTCCTCACTGAAAATTGGGGATTAATAACAGTACTTATACCCCAGATCTGTTATGAGGATTAAATGAAATAGCAATTATGAAGTACTTAGTGTTTTTTTGTTTGTTTGTTTGTTTTTGGCAGGGCAATGACTTGCCCAGGGTCATACAGCTAATAAGTGTCAAGTGTCTGAGGTTGGATTTGAACTCAGGTCCTTCTGACTCCAGGGCTGGTGCCCTATCCACTATACCACCTAGCTGCCCTCCATTATAAAGTACTTAGCACAGTGCCTGGCAGATAGGAAGTGATATACAAATGTTAGCTATTATTAGTAATGGACATCTAGGTGGTACAATAGATAGAATTCAGGGACCAGAGTCAGGAAGTCTCAACTTCCTGAGTAATAGCTATGTGACTTTAGGGAAATCACTTTAACACTGTTTGCCTCAGTTTTATCATCTTTAAAATGAGTTGTGAAAGGAATGGCAAACCACTCCAGTGTCTTTGCCAAAAAAAAACCACACACACACAAAACTCAAATGCAACCTAAAAGAGTTCAATACAACTGAAACAACTGAACAACAGTAAAAAGAGCTTTATTAATAATTCCTTTCCTAATAAGTTGGCATTTTCAAAAAAACACAAGATGTTTCCAAATATCATGAATTTTGATGTCTTATGATCAAGATAGCCAGATTATAAATGCATATTTTCATAATAATTAACATCTCTATAGAGCTTCAGTATTTACAAAGTGCATTCCTCAGAAGCACTCTGTGAAGTAACTAATGCAATTATTGGTTTTCCCATATTTCAGATAAGGAAACTGAAGTTATAAGAAGCTACATAATTCTTAAAGTTCACATAGTCGGTAAGTGTGAACAGATTTTTTCAGTTTTATCCTCAGTGAGGTTTACTCAGTATATCAAGCTTTCTCATCTAGGAGTGCAAGTTTTCATTCTCATATTTTATCATATTGCTTTTTCTAAATACCACAAATTCAGGAGAAGAGAAACACAGAACTAAAAAATGTTTGTTTTTTTTCAATATTTACCATAAATGTATTGGTGGTGATGACAAGTTAGTGTTCTAAAACTACAAGCTCTATTAGATTCAATAAGACAGGCCAGAGAGGCAGAAAGCTCCATTTTAATTTCAAATGACACATCAGACAACAATACTTGAGTAAATCACTCCCTCTACTCAGGCATGGGAGTAGGGGGTTAATAAAATTGAACTCTACAATACCTGTGGGAGTAAGGCTGACAGTCTTCATGAAGGTGAGACCTGATTTGGCATAGTAAGACACCATTTTTATTTTCTGGAAATTTTTACAAGACCCTCCTAATAAAAAGGGCCAGCCCTCAGGATAATTTTTAATCTTTTTTTTTTTGAAGGATGTTTACAATTTCTTTAGTTGATTGATGAAAGCAAGGAATATTTGCGTTAAAAATAAATTGTTCCTCTGGCCTCTAAATTATTTTTAAATGAATTAACATATTAAATTATAGACATGATGAAGATTTCCTGTGCAAGGTATTCAGCAAGCTCTATAAAAGTTTGGTTCTAAATGAAAGAGGCAGGAACCTGCTAAATGTTTAAGCTATTCCTCTTCCAGCTCTGAACCATGTATCTGTGGATATGTAAAAGGATGCTCTACTAATTTGCTTTTGAAAATCAAACCCTGTTTTCACTATTTCGATGCCATAGACTGAGGGAAACAATTTTAGTTTTGGCTCAAAAATACCTGTTTGAGACACTGGAGAATTTGTATCACTGTAGTGCCAGGATACTCCCTCTCTTTCCACACCTCCACTGTATCTATGCCAGTTCTGTTTAGCATCAACAGCTCCTGTCCCAGCTGGGTTGCCACAGCCCCTGATTTATCTACATGCCACTATCCTATTATCATTTTGGCATCCCTTTTCTAATGGGTACATTTCCAAATCATTCCTAATTTAATTTCTGAGGTAGTTTTTGGTTATTGTTGGCCTCTTGTTTTTTGTTTGTGACTATACTTTCCTATCTTCTTCATAGGGATGATATGAGGACCAAAACATAGTCTCAAAAACATTTTGAATTTCTGAGAGGTGTTATATAAATGAAGTGTGTTGTTTAAGTCAAACAAGTAAGGGCTTATCTTTTACTCTAGTAATGGAATGTGAATTATGGATCGTCTAGTCTGGGAGCTGTAAGTTGTTACTGTTTTTGATCATTTATGGGGAATAGCATTAGTTTTCAGTGATCTAAATCATTTTACTTTAAAAAAAATTTTACTTCAGGGGGCAGGCAGGTGGCACAGTGGATAAAAGCACTAACCCTGGATTAAGGAGGACCTTAGTTCAAACCCAGGCTCAGACACTTGACACTTAGTAGCTGTGTGACCCTGGGCAAGTCACTTAATCCAATTGCCTTAAACATCCAGAGTCATCTCCATTCATCCTCATTGCCCCAGGGAAAAAAAAAGATAAAAGAAAAGAAAAAATTTTATGTCATACTAAAGGCATTGCTACTATGCTATGGAAACCAAATCAAGTGATTTAAAGAAAAGAATAGGATTGCAGAAAATGAGAATAATTAATGGAAAGTCTGATAGTTCCCATTTTTATTGTGCTTTTCCAAATAGGTCATGCAATTGTTCTCATCATATTTTGTAAGTCAATAAATTGGGGATAAGAAAGATGAGTTGATGTGTCCAAGGATACAGACAACTATCAGAGCTTCATGGATTCAGAATTAAGAAAAATATTCAGGACATTTAGTTCCACACTTTCCTTTGAACCAAGTCTTCTGACTATGTTGTGTTGTCTCTCCTCAATATCTTCTTCCCAGGTTTTTCACCATACTGGTTACCCTATTCTATACTGTCTTTAGCTTATCAAAATAATTGAATATAACACAGAATTGAAAATACTATTCCATATTTGGCCTGGCCAATGATAAGTATAGAAGGACTACCCTCTCCCTAATTTTTCTTTATTTAGTTTGACTATCTGACTGAGGTCTTCAGAGGATTTCTCTATCTCCTCTTATTGTGAATTAAAAGTTGGTACAGAAGTTGAGTTCAATGTAGGGAGACATATTCATGTATATGCATTTTATATTCTGTCCAAATCTCTGATTACATTGGTATGGGTGATTCCCAGTGTGGAAAAGTCCTTCTACTAACAAATTATGGGATTCATTTAGCATCTTAAACAGTCTCAGGCTTGATATAATTGGTACAATATCATCAACAAACAGATGCAACTTGAGAACATAACCACTTCAAGGAATTTTTCTTTGACTAAGTCTCTCTTCACACTCAAAGATGACATTAATAATTGCTGCTGGTTTTCTTTTATATTTCTATTGTTTTTATTCATATAGCATGTCATAAAAATTACATCTTCTGCTTTATCTTCCAGGGAATGCTGTACAGTTTTTGACAAATGCTTGGGAAAGGTGTAAGGAAACCTTCAATGCAGTGTTTCATGCTGCTGTTTTGTTTTTTTAATAGTTAACAAATAATAGGCACAGAATATAAGCTAATTGAGATGAAAAGATTGCTTTATTCTTTTTACATGCAACCTCAGTGCCTAGCACAGTACCTAATACAAAGTATGTAGCTAATTTTTATTAATCAGTTTATGGTGGAATCTTACATTCTCTTACATTCTCTCTCTAGCTAATTGTCTGATGGTAAAAACATGGTTTTTATATTATACTCTATCTCATCAAGGATGGTTGAATAAATTATTTTCATTGAATAAAATATAAATTTATGATACTCTATGGACAGTTATGCTGTTGCTGATATGTTTTTGAAATTTTCTTTTTTGTAGTGATGTCTTGATTTTTTCTACATATTTAGTATCTTTTTTAATATCTCTGTTAGATGACTTTAAAATAGCTCCAAGCTCTCAAAATATTATTTCTTTCAAAATAGACCCTTTCAACATATATTTGTCTAGTCTGACTTCTTTTCTGACTTTTGTTTTGTTTAGTGGCATTTATATTTAGTAAAATATGTTTAAGATCATGTTAGAATCCAAATGTGATGTTCTAGTGTCCTTAATGGTGAAAAAGAATTTAAATATAACAAAAGATATTTTATAGATCTAGCATATTTATATATACTTTTTCCCCATTTTATTCTTATTTTTACATACCTTTAAGATGATTTTCCTTATTACACTATTTTTGTTATATTTTCCTCCTCCCTCTTTCCCTGGCACTGTTTATTGCTGTTTTATGAAACAGCATTGCTTATAATCTTTTTCATTTTCTGCTGCAAGATTTAACGAAAAGTTTGTATTTAAAACCAAGGTATCCCTGGCTTCTATGTTTCCCTATATATATTTTCTATATATGAAAGATAGATTATATATTTACTGATTAAGGCAGTTTTTAGGCTCTCTTGTTCATGATTTTTTGACAGTTTATATTAGCTATACCTCTATATGAAACTATATTCAGTGTTAACATCTTTTTCTCTATCCATTGTTTTTTACTTTTACTAGTATAAAAAACTTGTTTCAAAAAGCCATTCCTCAAGGTATTTTCTTTCATTTTTATTATTCTTTCTAGTGTGGTATAAATTTTTATCCTTGTTGCACTAGATGGCTGGCTTAACTGCACAGAGAATTCAGCTTCAGGTCTAATACCCACACCAGTAATTTTTTAAAATCCCTATTTGGTCAAATGTAACTACATGTTTACTGATTTATCCTTTAGTGGTTGGTACATTAAGTAGACTTTGATTATTTTTGAATGAATAATTAATCATATATATGGATATATATGCATTCATATATGCCTTTGTATTGTCTATGTTTCTTCTTAACTTTTTTTTTCTTCAGGGCAATGAGGGTTAAGTGACTTGCCCAGGGTCACACAGCTAGTAAGTGTCAAGTGTCTGAGGCTGGATTTGAACTCAGGTCCTCCTGAATCTAGGGCTTTATCCACTGCACCACCTAGCTACCCCCTCCTTCTTAACTCTTGAACCACATTTTACTGCTCTTACTACTGCCAATCTTTGCACCAAAGACCTGTATCAAAGTAGATATTTGCATAATTTCAAATTACTTTCCAGAATGTTCAATCTACTTCATAGTTCTGCCAGCAGAAAATTAGTAGAGTGCCTGTGTTTCTATGAAACCTCCAATATTTACTTGCTATATTTACTAATTTTTTGTTTTTGTTTTTGTTTTTTGTGGGGCAATGGGGGTTAAGTGACTTGCCCAGGGTCACACAGCTAGTAAGTGTCAAATGTCTGAGGCCAGATTTGAACTCAGGTACTCCTGAATCCAAGGCCGGTGCTTTATCCACTGCACCACCTAGCCGCCCCCTATTTACTAATTTTTTGAACATGAGGTTAAACCTGTTATTTTCATATGTATTTTGTTAGTTGTCATTTGAAGCAATTTTCGTATGATTGTTGATAGCTTATAAATCTTCATTTAAATACTTTTCCCCATATCTTTTGACTACTTATCTATTGAGGAGTGGAATTGGCCTTATATGTTTGTATCAATTACTTAGCCATCTTGAATATAAGATCTGTGTTCGATATATTTGATAAAAATATTTTTCCCAAAGAGAAACTACTTTCTTAACAGTTAAATCGATTTTTTCCATGAAATCTTTTTAATTGCATACAATTATTGTTAACTATATTATACTTTATCATTCTATCTCTTGCTTAGTTAAGAATTTCACCTCACCCATGTACATGAAAGGTACCTAAGATGAATCTCTTCTATTTAAAAAAAAAAATTATTTGACCTTTAATGAATGTTAAAGTCTATATATCCATTTTGAGCTATAGTACATAATGTTGGTCTAAACTTAATTTCTTTAATACCTTTTATTCAATATCCCCAGTATGTGTTTTCAAATATAGAGTTCTTTTTCAAGTAATTTGTAGTATGAATTTACTCAACAGTGGCTCATTGAGTTCTACTGTTTCTGTGTGTTCCTTTTCTAATCTGTTTCACCTATATGCCATGTTATGTATTTTTTAAAATGAGTGTAAAAGTTTCTGGAAATTCCTACTTTATAGTACAATTTTAGGTCTGGAAGTATCATTTCTCCTTAATTCCTACTTTTTACTTCTTTATTTCCATTTAGATTTTAGATCTTTTCTTACCCAAAATGATTTTTTAAATTATTTTTTTCTATACCATAAAGTGTTCTCTTAGGACTTTTATTAATATAGAATTGAATCTCTAAATTAATTTAATTAGTCATTCTGGGGGGCAGAGCCAAGATGGCAGGGGAAAGACATTAAATGCACAGAGCTCCTGACACAATTGCCCCCCCAAACAGCAATAAAACAAGCCCTGGAGCTGCAAAACCCACAAAAAGATAGGCTTAGATTATTTTCCAGATTAAAGGGGCCCATACTGGAATGTGAGCAGAGTCCAACCCCACGATCACACATACACAGACCCCAGAAACACTATGCAAGAGGAACTTACCCCTTAGCCTCCCAATCAGCTGCAGCACTGGCTTTTCTGGAGCTAAGCTTAGAATCAGGTAAGAGGGCTGAATGGCTGGCTGAGGGGGTGCGGGTGGAGGGGAGGAACACAGGGGTATCTGTAGGACCTAAGGAGGAATTTGGCTACTCCACCCCTGCAGGGAACCAAGAAGAAATTCTGAGTGGTGGGAGGCCAAGGTAGGGGATGGGCGCGGGCTTGTCAGAGCTAAAAACCACAGCAGACATAAGTCTGCTGGCTGGTTAATTCACAAGTTGGCTTGAGGTTTTCTTCAGACCAGAGAACAGGCTAGGCAAGAGAAAAACCTACCCTCACTCAAACCTAAACACCTGGGAACCTCTCAAGCTTAGGACAGTGTACCTTGACAGTAGGGCTCCATTGTAAGAGGGAATTAAAATGCAAATAAAATATGGCAAAATGAGCAAGCAAAGAAAGTTGAGAACTATCAAAAGTTTCTTTAGCAACAAGGAAGATTGAGGTGCACCCTCAGAAGAGGATAGCAACCTCATATACCCTACATCCAAAGCTTCTGAGAAAAATATGAGTTGGTCTCAGGCCATGGAAGGACTCAAAAGGGATTTTGAAGAGAAAGTAGGAGAGATAGAATATTTAGAGAGATAGAGGAAAAAATAGAAAGAGAAATGAGAGCAATGCAGGACAGCCATGAGAAAAAAGTCAACAGCTTGAAAAACCAAATGGAAAAGGAGATAAAAAAAAAAACTCTCTGAAGAAATTATTGCCTAAGAATTAGGGTTGAATAAATGGAATCTAGTGACCTTATGAGAAACCAAGACACAGTAAAGCAAATCCAAATGAATTTTTAAAAACAGAGGGCAATATGAAATATCTTCTTAGGACAGACATCTGACCTGAAAAATAGATCCAAGAGAGATAATTTGAAAATCATTGGACTACCTGAAAACCATGACCAAAATAAGAGTTTTGACAGCATCTTCCAAGAGATTGTGAGGAAAAAATGCCCTTATATTCTAGAAGCAAAAGGCAAACTAGAAATTGAAAGAATCCACCAATCACCTCCTGAAAGAGATCCCAAAAGGAAAACCTCCAGGAATATTATAGCCAAATTCCAGAACTCCCAGGTCAAGGAGAAGATATTGCAAGCAGCTAGAAAAAAGGAATCCAAATACTATGGAGCTACAATAAAGATAAAGCAAGATCTAGCAGCTTCTACATTAAAGGACCAAAGGGCATGGAACATAATATTCCAACAGGCATAGGAACTGGGACTACAGCCAAAAATCGCATACCCAGCAAAAATAAGCATAATCTTTCATAGGAAAAAATGGAATTTCAATGAGAAAGGGGACTTTCAGGCATTTGTGATTAATAGACCTGAACTGAATAAACAATTTGACTTTCAAATACGAGACCCTAGAGAAGCATAAAAAGGTAAACAGGAAAAAGAAATCATGAAGGATATTAAAAGATTAAACTGTTTACATTCCTACATGGGAAGATAATACTTCAAACTCATAAGAACTTTCTCAGTACTAGGGTAGCTGATACACTTAGACAGAGGACACAGGTCTGAACTGAATATGAAGGGATGTTATTTGTAAAGCATTTATTCTCTTTTTAGTCTTGTTCTTTATGGGGCAAACAGGGTGGGGTGTCTTATGTCTGGGGCCAGATTTGGACTCAGGACCTTCTGGGTCCAGGGCTGGTGCTTTGTCCACAGTGCCAACTAGCTAACCCATGATAACATCTTTAAAATAGAGTTGAGGGGTAGGAGGAATGGACTGGGGGAGAGGGAAGGGGAGAAGTAGACTAGGGAGAGGAAGTTTACATGATGGAAACAAGAAAAAAGCTTATCAAGTGGAAGGGATAGGAGCAAGGAGTAGGGGAGTGATTGAACCTTATGATCATCAGAATTGGATCTGCTGGGCTATTGTAAAGAAAATTCTTTGTCAAATTTAAGGTACTATATAAAAGTTATGATGAACAGGATTCTGTCAGAAAAAAACTGGAAATATCTACATTAACTGAAGCAGAATGAAATGTACTGTATACAAAATAACAGCAATAGTGTCAGATGATCTGCTGGAGTGGTTATTTTCAGCAAGGCAATGGTCCAATATAACCCTAAAGGACTTATTAAAATTGCAGTCTATCTACAGAGAAAGAACTGATGGTATCTGAAAACAGATTGAAATACATTTTTTTTTTACAATTCCTTAATCTGAAGTTTTGTTTTTTATTTGTTTTCTCTGACAACCTAGCTAATGTGGGAATGTTTTCTATGACTACTCATGCATAACTTATGTTGAATTGCTTGAGTTCTTTGGGGTGAGGAGTGGGAAGGGAGGGAGGAAGAGAAGTTGGAACACAAAGTTTTAAAAAATTGATGTCAAAATTTGTTTTTACATATATTTTGGAAAATAAAATTTCAAACAGAAAAAAATTAATTTAGCTATAATAATTGATAATTGTAATTCTATTTTGATGCCCTGGCCATGAGCATCAAATATCCATCTCATTATTTCTTTAAGGAGTGTTTTACATTTGTATCTATAAATGTCTTGGTAAATTAAATCCTAAAACATTTAATAAATTTTGTAGTTACTTGAAATTATATTTTCTTTACTATTAATCTGTCCTACATTTTATTGTTGACATATGGAAATGCTGTTGATTTTAGCAGCTCCATTTTCCCCTGATTTTATTTTCACAAATACTGATGAGCACTGAAATCTGTGATGACCAAATGTCCCATGAAATGATGTTTCTTATCCTGTAGAAGGTGAAGAAATAAGTATTTCCATAGTGCTCACCATTTTCCAGTAGAGAATGAAATAGGAATACCATTTAAATTCTTAAAACAGGTTAGGAGGGGGGCAGCTAGGTGGTGCAGTAAATAGAGCATTGGCCCTGGAGTCAGGAGGACCTGAGTTCAAATCCGGCCTCAGACACTTAACACTTACTAGCTGTGTGACTCTGGGCAAGTCACTTAACCCCAATTGCCTCACCAAAACAAAACAACAAAAAAAACCAGGTTAGGAGGAAAAGTGATGAGAGATTTAGTGGGGTGGGGAGGGATCAGGGTGGTGGTAGGCCATATGAATAGTGATAAGGGGATTGATGAGAAAAAAATTGCATAAATAAAAACCATTAGTTGGCAACTGATCTAATGTTTAATGGAGAGGAAGAAGAAAGAGTATCATATGAAATCAAGGTTACATACTTGGATTACTGGAGAATAATGTTGTACAGGACTTAAATAGGGAAGTTTAGTAGAAGGGTTGGCTTGGTGAGAAAATTATAAGTTCTGTTTGCGCATGTTGACCTTTTAATAGGACCTGTAGGTTGGCATATCCCACACATAGCTGGCATTTGAATATTCAATTAATGAGGTCCAAATATATAGACTTATGAGTCATCTTTGAGATTTGATTGGATGACACTGCTGAATTGAATATGGTTTTGGAAGGATGTATCTAATTTTTTTTTTTTTGCAGGGCAATGAGGGTTAAGTGACTTGCCCAGGATCACACAGCCAGTAAGTGTCAAGTTTCTGAGGCTGGATTTGAACTCAGGTCCTCCTGAATCCAGGGCTGGTGCTTTATCCACTGTGCCACCTAGCTGCCCCCAAGGATGTATCTAATTTTAACAGAACAGACTAGATGAAAGGGGAGGAAAGGAATACTGTATATTAAAAAAAAATAGACATCACTAAAGAAACCCAGGAAATTAGTGGTCAGTGGGAGCGGGAAGCATAGTGGTAAACATTTGGGTGATGGTCAAGTTAAAGATATAGAGAAATGAGATTGTCATAGCATTATATTACAGATGATCTGAATAGGAAAAAATGATTTTGTTAAACAGATGAAAAACCTTGGCATAAGGCATCACAGTGTAGTAATCGTGGATTTTAACTATCTGTACATCTGCTGGAGCTATCTTTCTACTGAAAGAAGAGGTGCTAAGAAATTGATCTTGCCTAGACAATAATTTCAATATTCAAAAGGACTCAAATGAGACCAAAGGAACTGCTTCTATGATTCTGACTGATAAAGAGGAACTGCCTGCAGAGGGGAAAACATACCATCTTGGTAGAAAAGGACAATTACTTTAAAATCTGTGCTAGGTGATGACAGAAAAACTAAGCATAGCCTGAAATACACCGAGGTTTTTGGAAGAATCAGTTTCAATGAGTTTTGTGTAAAAATATGGCTAAGCTCTGTGACAAAACACAACTGGAAAAAGTTTCCCTTAGAGAAATGGACAATAATCAAGAAAAATTTCTTAATGTTACCAACACAAAGGATTATCATAAGGAGGGAATAGAGTAGTTGAATGAACAGACATGTGACTGACTACACAGGGAACTAATTGACCAAATAAACTTGTAAAAATAGGACAAGTATATAGTATGGAAGAAAAGGAAAGTAGCTTATAATGAATATCAAATAGTTGCATGGTGTTATAAGAATGGTAGCAGGGCGTTAGGAACTCTAAGGCTCAGAATGCAGTGAGGATGGCTTTAAATGCTAAGGGAAATAAAACAGTTGTCAAACTTTGAAGGGAGGTACTATTATTATTCCCATTTTGTAGATGAGGAAATTGAGGCAAGCAGAGGTTAAGTGGCTTGCTGAGGATCATATAGCTAATGGGTGTCTGAGGTAGGTTGAACTCAGGTTTTCATGACTCCAGGCCTGACACCCTATCCACTGTGACCCCTACCTGTCTATATGTTTATCAATACTTGGATTTACCAATAAAAAACAAGCTTGTCTGGGGGCAGCTAGGTGGCAGAGTGGATAAAGCACCAGCCCTGGATTCAGGAGGACCTGAGTTCAAATCCCACCTCAGACACTTGACACTTACTAGCTGTGTGACCCTGGGCAAGTCATGTAATACCCATCCCCCTGCAAAAAAAAAAAAAAAGCAAGCTTGTCTAGTTTTCAAATAACAAATATCAGGTGGATAGCTAATGCACTGATAACTGAACCACATGAAAGAATATTTTAGAAGACTAGAATAGTGAGCCAAATTATAGAAGATTAATTAAATAGCATTACATGGAATAGACTACCACTGCAATCTTAAACATTGGTTTAATAATAACAATAACTTACATTTGTAAAAATTTTTAAGGTTTTCAGTGATGGTGTAGTAGATAGAAAGATGGCCTTGGAGGTATAAAGTTTTGACTCTTAAATGTACTAGCTGTGGAACCTTGGGTAAATCCCTGAACATCTTTTTGCTCTAGGCAGCTCTCAAAGGCAAAGTTGTAGAGAAAATGCCAACATGCACTGTGTGGTAAAAATTATTTGTGGTAAAAATTATTCTAGTTTTAGCTGACTCATTTGGGAGGAGCCACACCCTGAAGTTATGTATGCTCCTGAGGTCAGAAGGAGAAACCTCTCCATAGGCAGTTTTTGAAGGACCTCCCCTTTTGGGGGGAGCAAGATTGAGTGCTCCCTGAGGGGAGGCTGAGGTGCTTCCCGGAATGCTGGCTCTCTCTCTCTTCTGCCTTTGAGGTGGAGCAAGCAACTGCAGATGTCCCAGGTGTGGTGAGTGAACACAAATTCCTTTGAATTAGCTTAATTGAAAATGAGCTGGGGATTGTATAGACTTAGGTTAGAGCAAGGAGAATTTATCAGTATTTCTTTTTCCCTATTTCCTTATCTTTGATTTTTTTTAATTTCACCTTTGTTGTTTAATTAATTCCCAAGTAATAAAATCTCATCCTTTTGTGGAAAAAAAGCTGTAAGGTTACTTTCTTTTTGGCCTGGGAGAAATATCTAAAAGGGCAGTTCAGAGGGGAGGGAGCTTTGAACCTAAAGGTCCCTCATTATTTCCGGGACCCCAATATTTCAGTGAGTCACCCAATTAATGCTCCATATATTAAATTTCAGCCCTTACAACTGGCATAGATAATTTGTTTACCTGTGAATTTCTGTATCAATGACAACTTAGGTCCAATTCTTATTCCTATCCTTTAAAAACTTTCAATGTATTATCCTACTAATATTATTTCAATATAAACTATGCCAAAATAATTACTTCCATTTTAAAAGTAATGAAGCAAAGTGCTTACTCTTAGTCACAGAGACAGCAAATATCAGAAGTTGGTTAGAATACAACACACTTTTTCACTTCATCATATTGCCATTGTAGGAGAAACGTGGGTTAACATAATTTGTTTCAAAATATAGGTGCAGCCTCAGACACTTGACACGTACTAGCTGTGTGACCCTGGGCAAGTCACTTAACCACAATTGCCTCACCCCCCCAAAAACCAAACAGAACAAAATATATCTGAAGGTTTTAATAGACTTCAAGATAATTATGGGTCAACAATAAGACATAACAACCAAAAAGTTGATGCTATTTTTGCCTACATAAGGAAATGTGATGTGACCTTCAAATAAGAAAGTTATAGTTGCATTGTACTTTTGCTTCATTAAATAATATCTGGCATAATTTATTCAGTGCTAGGTACTATGTTTTAGGAAGAAATAGAGAAACTATACTGAACTTGAACAAATTGTTTAGAGGGATTGATATTATGTCATACAATGACCAGTTCATGGAATTGATAAATTAGCATAGAGAAATCAGTCAACTAGCATTTATTAAATGGCTACTATGTGCTAAATATTGTACTAAGCACCAAGAATATAAAGAAAGGAAAATAGCAAAATAATCTCTGTTCTGGAGGGGGTTCACAGTCTAATTGAAGTGAAAACATGCAATCAATTGTTACAAAGTAGATATATGCAAGATAAATTGGTAGTACTTTGAGAAAGAAGCCATTAAGGGGGACAGAGACAAAATAGCAAAGTAATGTCAGGGCCTCACTAGAGCTTTCCCAAATTCCCTTCCAAACAACATTAAAAAAATTCCCCCCAAACCAATTCTAAAACTATAGAACCAACAAAAGGATAGCATGAAACAATTTTACAGGCCAAGATAACTTAGATCATCAGAAAAGTTCTATCTCCCTGATGTGCGAATGGATCACAGTCTAGCAGAGGTTACACCAGTGCAGGCCATGCCCAAGGAAGCCAGCAGCAGGCCTTGGGGAAAATTGAATAGGATGCTGTATTACAAAACAGCAAACATGAAAACAATCAAGTGCTAACTAAGAAATAAGTGGTAGATCATTGTAATAGATTAGGTACACAATACCCATTAGTAAATGACCACATTAATCTAGTATTAAATAAACCCAAAGATCAAAGATTTTGGCACAAGAAATCACTATTTGAAAAAAATTGCTGAGAAAACTGGGAAACAGTTAAGCATAGGTATAGACCAGGGTAACTGGCACAGTAGATAAAGCACCAGCCCTGGATTCAGGAGAACCCGGGTTCAAATCCAGCTTCAGACACATACTAGCTATGTAATCCAGAGCAATTTACTTAACCCTATTTGCCTCAGTTTCCTCATATATATAATGACTTAGAGAAGAAAATGGCAAAATGTTGCAGTATCTTTGCCAAGAAAACCCCAAAAGAGGTCACAAAGAGTCAGACACAACTGAAACAACTCAACAACAATGGGTATAGACCAACGTCTCATACTGCATACCAAAATAAGGTCTAAATGGGTAGATGACACATATAAGGATATCATAAGCATATTAGGGAAGTGTGAAATAGTTACTCTGTTAGATTTTTGAATAAGGGAAGAATTTATGATCAAAAAAGAGATAAAGAGCATTACATAGTGTAAAATGGATAAATTTGTGATGATATTAAGGTTCACTCACTCCCCAACTCCTTCCCCCCTTCCCCTCTCCTCCAGAAGCTTTTTTCTTCTTTCCTTCATGTGAACTACCTCTCTCCAGACCATTTCTCCCCTTCCCCCTCCCCCAGTCTATTCCTCCTACACCTCAACCCTATTTCAAAGATATCATCATGGGTTAGTTAGGTGGTGCAGTGGACAAAGCACCAGCCCTGGACCCAGGAGGCCCTAAGCCCAAACCTGGCCCCAGACATGACACTCCACCCAGTCTGCCCCACAAAGAACAAAACATAAATGCTTTACAGATATCATCCCTTCATATTCAGTTCATACCTGTGTCTTCTGTGAATTCCTTACAGAGATAGTTCTTATGAATTTGAAGTATTAACTTCCCATGTAGGAATGTACACAGTTTGATCTTTTAATATTCCTCATGAAGTCTTTTTCCTGTTTACCTTTTTTTTTTTAGGGCAATGGGGGTTAAGTGACTTGCCCAGGGTCACACAGTTAGTAAGTGTCAAGTGTCTAAGGCCAGATTTGAACTCAGGTACTCCTGAATCCAGGGCCAGTGCTCTATCCACTGCGCCACCAAGCTTCCCCCTCCTGTTTACCTTTTTATGCCTCTCCAGGGTCTTGTATTTGAAAGTCAAATTTTCCATTCAGTTCATGTCTTTTCATCACAAATGACTGAAAGTCCTCTTTCTCATTGAAATTCCATTTTTTCCTCTGAAAGATTATGCTTATTTTTGCTGGGTATGTGATTTTTGGCTGTAGTCCCAGTTCCTTTGCCCATTGGAATATTATGTTCCATGCCCTTTGGTCCTTTAATGTAGAAGCTGCTAGATCTTTCTTTATCCTTATTGTAGCTCCACAGTATTTGGATTCCTTTTTTCTAGCTGCTTGCAATATCTTCTCCTTGACCTGGGAGTTCTGGAATTTGGCTATAATATTCCTGGAGGTTTTCCTTTTGGGATCTCTTTCAGGAGGTGATTGGTGGATTCTTTCAATTTCTAGTTTGCCTTTTGCTTCTAGAATATCAGGGCAATTTTCCCTCACAAACTCTTGGAGGATAGTGTCTAATCTCTTGTTTTGCCCATGGTTTTCAGTAGTCCAATGATTTTCAAATGATCTCTCCTAGATTTATTTTCCAGGTCAGCTGTTTTTCCAAAGAGATATTTCACATTGTCCTCTATTTTTTCATTCAATTGGATTTGCTTTACTGTGTCTTGGTTTCTCATAAGGTCACTAGCTTCCATTTGTTCAATCCTCATTCTTAGGCAATTATTTTCATCTGACAGTTTTTTAATCTCCTTTTCCATTTGGCCTTTCAAATTGTTGATTTTTTTCTCATGACTCTCTTGCATCGCTTTCATTTCTCTTTCCATTCTTTCCTCTCTATCTCTACATATTCCTGATATCTCTCCTATTTTCTTTTCAAAGTCCCTTTTGAGAGCTTCCATGGCCTGAGACCAGTTCATATTTTTCTTGGTTATATCAAATTTGAAAAGCTTTTTCCATAACCAAAACCAAAGAAGCCCAAATTAGAAGAAAAGCAGAAAACTGGGGAGATTTTTTTTACAATACATATCTCAGATAAAGGCCTATTTCTCAACTACATAAAGAATTGAAGCAAATGTATAAGAATACAAATCATTCCCCAATTGATAAATGTTACAAAAATATGAAACTTTCAGATGAAGAAATCAAAGCTACCTATAGTCATATGAAAAAATGCTCCAAATCACTATTGATTTGAGAAATGGAAATTAAAATAATTCTGAGACAGCAGCCCACAACTGTCTGATTGGCCAATATGATAGAAAAGAAAAATGACAAATGTTGAAAGGGATGTGGGAAAATTTGGATACTAAAGCACTGTTGGTACAGTTAGGAAATGTTCCAACAATTCTGCAGAGCAATTTGGAACTATGCCCAAAAGTGCAATCAAATGGCAAATACCTTTTGATCCAGAAATACCAAGATCAGGTCTATATTCCCAAAAGATTTTTAGTGAAGTGTTTTTTTGCTTTTTGTTTTTTGTTTTGTTAATGGGGCAATGAGGGTTAAGTGACTTTCCCAGGGTCACACAGGTAGTAAGTGTCAAGTGTCTGAGGCTGGATTTGAACTCTGGTCCTCCTGAATCCAGGGCCAGTGCTTTATCCACTGTACCACCCACCTGCCCCCATCCCCAAAAGATTTTTTTAAAAAGGTGGGGGGAGGAAAGGACCTCTATGTACAAAAATATTTATAACAGCTTTTTTGTGGTGGCAGAGAATTAGAAATTGAAGTGAAGACCATCAATCAGGTAATTGCTGAACAAGTTGTGGCATATGACTGTGATAAAATACTTTTGTATATAAAAATGACAAACATGATTCTTCAGCAAAACCTAGAAATATTTCCTTGAGCTGATGCAAAGTGAAGTAAGTAGAACCAGAATATTGTACACAGTAACAGCAATACAGTATGGTAATCAACTGTGAATGACTTACCTCCTCAATAGCATAATCATTCAAGACAATTCCAGCGGATTTATGATGAAAAACACTGTCCACTTCTAGAAAGGTATGTATATGTATGTATACATACATGTATATATATACACCTACATATATACACATATCTATATATACATCTACATATACACATACATACATATGCATATACACACATATTAATATATACATAGATGCATGCATATTTGTATATTTATAAAAACAGTGGACATGTAGAAAGTAGCCAGGTTATAAAGAACTTTCAAAGCCAAATAGCAGATTTTACAACTGATTTTAGAGGAAACAGGGAGACACTGAAGTTGACAGAATATGAGAAGTTTGGACATGTATTTTAGAAGAATCAATTTGACAGCTAAATGGAGGATGGATTGAAATTACACCTGAAGCTTGATAACCAGCCACAACAGGCTATTGCAACAGTCTGGGTGTGAAGTGATGAAGGTCTGCACTGGGGTTGTGACAGGGTCACAGTACAGAAGGAGTTATATGTGAGTGCAAACAACAAAAATTTACCAGTGGGGGAGAGGTTGTGAATCTGTGACTGGGAGGATGGGAGTCATTTTGATAGTTATACGGAAGTTAGGAAGGGAAGGAAGATTTTGTAGAAAATATAATAAGTTCAGTTCTGGACATTCTGAGTTTAAGATATCTATAATATATCCACTTTAAGATGCCTAAAAGGCAGTTTGAGAAAGATTAGGGCTGAAAAAATGAATCAGAATCATCTGTATAGAAATGATAATTAAGACAATAGGAACTGATGAGATCAGTAAGCAAAATAAGGGAGGGAGAAGAGAAGACTCTCAGCATACTGCCTTGGTGGAATCCCTCAGTTACTGGGCATAGCATGGATGAAGATCCATTAAATAACACAGAGAAGGAACAAATGGGTAGAAGGAGAACTAGGATAGAGCAGTGTCACAGAAATCTAGTGAGACGATAGTATAAAGAAGGGGGTGATAGTGGCAAAGGCTACTGAGAAGTTAAGAAGGATGAGGATTGAGAAAAGTTCAGTAGATTTTTAAACAAAGAAATCATTAATAACTTTGGAGAGAGTGGTTTCAGTTAAATAATGAGGTTGGAAACCAGACTGCAGGAATGAGGAAGAATAACTAGAATTTCCTAAGTACCCAGTATGTGCCAGACATTGTGCTAAGTACTTTATGGATATTTATCTCATTTGATCCTCACAACAACCATTGGAGGTAGGTGCTATTATTAAAGAAACTGAAGCAAACAAGTTAAATGACTTGCTCAGACAGCAAGTAATTATCTGAGGCAGAATTTGAACTCGTCTTTCTGATGCTAGGCCCAGTACTCTATTCATCGTGCCTGCCAACTGGCTTAAGCATAAAAAATATGAACAAAGGATGAACCATCTTTGGTGAACTTTTCAAGGAATTTAACCTAAAAAGATCAGAGAGATATTGGAGAGCTAACATGATGGCTGGATCAAGCAAGAGGTTTTTGAGAATAGAGGAGACATGGACATGTTTATAGGTAGTGGGGCAACAGCCTGAACACTGGGAGAAAGTGAAAATTAGAGAGTAGGGATAATAGAAGGGACATGCTAATAGACAAAACTGGGAGGGAGGTAATATCAATCTTCTGGTATTAAAAAAAAAATTCCTACGACTTGAACTATGGCTATGACTAGAAGACATGGATGGACGTTATAGAGAGAAATATTTGGTGTTAATTTAAAGAAGTGAGTTGGGGGAGGAATTTTCTAATAATGAGAGTTAACTAATGGTGATATTTGCTACCATAAGAGTTGGTGAAATTCTTTTCACTGGAGATGTTCATTTAGAGGCTAGAGGACTACTCACCAAGGATGTCATAGAAGAGGTTTGTATATAGGCATGGATTGAAGTACATGGCCTCTCAGGGCTCTTATCCACTTTGAGAATTAGTGAATCTATGGAATAGAAGTAAAAACAACCCAGAAATCTAACTTCAGAACTCGGGGAAGGAAGTGAGGTAATTTTTTTTTAATAAATCATCTCATCCGTCATACATTTTTTTAAATAGAGGAAGAAACTAAGACCCAGAGATGTGAATGATTCAGCTAGAATCACTAGCCTCTAATCTGACTGTAGTTCAGACAGTGAAATAGTTACAGTGCAAATTTTTTGGTTGCTAGGCCAATGTTGTTGCTCCCATGCTGCCTCCTGTTGTATTTCTTCCTAAAGTCCTTCTCATGAAATGAATGGTAGTTGCAAATAGAACAGCATAGAGTTGAGATGGAAGCAACAGGTCTACTCTATTCACAGTTGTAACTGGTGTTTTCTTTTTTTTCTTACCAAATTCTCTAGTCTTTTTTATAATCAGAAAACTCCAAAATATTGACAGATACCAGTTCCCAGCCACAAAAAAACCCCAAAACAAAAATCCCTCAGCATCAAAATATGGAAAAGGCCAACTTGTAGACATACTTAGGAAATATCGTAAAAAGTAATTAAATATGTATAAATGAAGATGATTTCATAGCTGTCAGATACTCTTTTAATTTGTTCGAAATTAAAAGAGAAATAACAACAGGACATCTTCTTACAAAGGTTTATAATCTAGTTTTGTTCCTTAAAATTCTGTCAGGGGGCAGATAGGTGGTGCAGTGGATAGAGCACCAGTCCTGGATTCAGGAGGACCTGAGTTCAAATGCGACCTCAGACACTTGACACTTACTAGCTGTGCAACCCCGGGCAAGTCACTTAACCCCAATTGCCCCACAAAGAAATCAAAACAAAACAAAAGAATACCAAAATTCTGTCAGGATAAAGACTAGAATTTTCACATTTTCATTAAATAGGGTGTGTGTGTGTGTGTGATAAAAAATAAGCTTTTGGAATTTCAGAAATATGGTACTATTTGAAGTTGTACTATTTGACTTCTCTTCCAGTTGTAAATCCTTGATTTTCCTGTAATCCTATGATGATAGAAAAGTCTCAACAAAAGCTGATATCCTGTGTTTTCCACAAGGCATAGAATCATCAAAATTAATGCTTATGAAAGTTTCCCAACATAGTCTTGAACCATCAGTGACCCAGGAAAACATTCTCTTAGTTCAGGACAAAGAATTCTTTTTTGATGGTAGTGCCATGGTAAAAGGTACTTAGAGATTCCTCAAAGAGAAAGATGTTAATGGCAAGGAAGAAATGCATTCTTGTTCATACTTTCCTTTTCACACAGAGTCAGTCAACCATTGAAGTTCTAGGATGATCAGCTTTGGAAAAGCAAAAGATTTCAGAATAGCCCAATGATCACATCTTTAATTAGCTATTTTTAACCGGGTACAAGTTTATGGGAAGTGGGAGACAGATATATGTACTAGGAAATAGAGAAGTTTCTACCCTGCTAAAAGTATGTGTGTGCGTGTGTGTGTGGGGGGGGAATCACTCTCTCTCTCTTTTTGTTTTCTTTTTGATGAGGCAATTGAGGTTAAGTGACTTGTCCAGAGTCACACAGCTAGAAAGTGTTAAGTGTCTGATGCCGCATTTGAACTCAGGTCCTACTGAATCCAGGGCCAGTGCTCTATCCACTGTGCCACCTAGCTGCCCCGGGAATCACCCTCTAAGATGAGGTTGCCATCACTTTTGGAGTTAGGAATGGACAAATAGGAACAGTATTCCAGAATGGTGTTGGTGTTCATTTAAATTGTTTTTCCTGGGGGCAGCTAGATGGCACAGTGGATAAAGCACCAGCCCTGGATTCAGGAGGACCTAAGTTCAAATCTAGGCTCAGACACTTGACACTTACTAGCCGTGTGACCCTGGGCAAGTCACTTAACCCTCATTGCCCTGCAAAATAAATAATTAAACAAATGAACAAACGAATGAACAAATGAATAAATAAATAAACAACTAAGTGAATAAATAAATAGACAGGTAGGTGAATAAATTAATAAATAACTGAGTGATTAAATTAATAGATGGTAGATGAATAATGAATGAATAAAGGAATAAAGGAATGAATGAATGAACAGATAAATGAATAAACTGTTTTTCCTGGGTCAAAGCCTCTCCTGCTATACCCTAGTTAGAGCTCATCCATTGTTACAGCTTTTTGCCATTTATTCTGGCATTGATATTTATATTCTTACAATTTATTTCATTAGTGATTGCCTCTGAGTTGACACATTCAGAAATTGTCGTAACATTTACATAACATTCTCTGGATATAGCTGCAGTAGTGGATAACAGAAAGAGGACCAGATGTGAATCCAGAAGATCCAGCTCTGATAATGACTAAAGCACAAACATCACTACCTATGTGATCTTGAACAAATCAATTCACTTGGTTTTGGTGAGGCAATTAAGGTTAAGTGACTTGCCCAGGGTCACATAACTAGTAAATATCAAATGTCTGAAGCCAGACTTGAATTCAGGTCCTGCTGACTCCAGTGCCTTTACTCTATCCACTATGAAACCTAGTTGCTCCAATTCACTTTTATTTTTGTTTTTTTGCAGGGCAATGAGGGTTACGTGACTTGCCCAGGGTCACACAGCTAGTAAGTGTCAAGTGTCTGAGGCCAGATTTGAACTCAGGTACTCCTGAATCCTGGGCTGGTGCTTTACCACTGCGCCATCTAGCTGCCCCCTCCAATTCACTTTTTATGAAGTTCTATTTCCTCCTCTGAAAATCGAAGTAATATTTTATTGTGTCTTGATTTCTCATAAGGTCACTAGCTTCCATTTGTTCAATCCTAATTCTTAGGCAATTATTTTCTTGAGAGAGCTTTTCTATTTCTTTTCCCATTTGGCTTTTCAAACTGTTGACTTTTTCCTGATGACTTTCCTGCATTGCTCTCATTTCTCTTTCAATTCTTTCCTCCATCTCTCTAAATCTTCCTTCTATCTCTCCTACTTTCTCTTCAAAGTCCCTTTTGAGTGCTTCCATGGCCTAAGACCAATTCATGTTTTTCTTGGAAGCTTTGAATGTTAGAGCATTGACCCTGTTATTATCTTCTTCTTCTAAGGGTGTATTGTGATCTACCTTCCCCCCAAAGAAGTTTTCAATGGTCTGCTACTTTCTCTGCCTACTCATCTTGGCCAACTATTTCTTGTCTTTTAAGTCCTTCTTAAAGTGTAGTGCCTCTTCCAGAAAACACTGTTTTAGTTATAATATGGCCCAGGGGGTGATTGGGCTTCTTCTCAGCCTGCCTGGCCTGTGAGCAACCACTGCCTCTTTCTCTTTGACCCGGAAACAGAAGTCTGATTGAACTCTGATTCTCTATGGTCGGAAGCTTGGTGTGCCTGTGCCCCTCCCCCACTGGGCCATCACCACTCGATTCAGCCCACTGGTTCAGACCCAGGGCCCTTTGCTCCAATTCCAGCAGAGACTGCCTCCACTGCACCCTGGCCTACCACCGAACCTCCTCACTAGTCTGTGATCAGAGCCTCAGAAGCTGCTGGTGCTGAAGACTCAGAGGCACCCTGGAAGCACTGTCTGTTCCTGGCTGGGTCTGAACTGTGCGCTGAGCTGTTCAGCCTCTGAAGTAATATTTTGTACTCCAAATAGTAGTGAGGAATTTTAATAAAAACCTTTGTTTTGCTATTTTAAATATGCATGGCATATCATTCAAGATACATGATTTTTGATAGAGCTATATTTTCTTCAGTGTTCGATAGTCCTTCTAATGTAGATCATAACTCTGTACTTACCATTTGATAAGATTCTTCATGTTTTCCTATGTGTATTCTGTATAGGATGTCTCCAATATACTCTGAAGAATTTCCTTTTTATTATGATTTTAATGTGTCACTCAGGGTATCTTTCATTCCTGATATATGGATGAATTTTTTTATATCCTCTTCAAATGATTTACGTCCTTACTATATCCATTGTGCTTCCTTTCTTCATTCAACACTTATTAAGCAATTAAAGTGTAACAGATACCATGCTCATGGCAAAGAAATTTACAAATTCTAGATAGTACCTGTATTCTTAGAGTTTATATATCTGTAATGAGACAAGACATGAACATAGAAAAATTCAACACAAAATATTATATAAGTGCATCAGAGTGGTGCAGAATAAAGTGCTCATAAATTATTGTTGGTAAGATATTTTAACCTGCTTTCATCTCCCATGCCTTGATACATTGCCTTTTGGTTATTTATCATTTTAGTTCTAAGACCATGCTGTTCTATTATTCACAATCATACAGCATCATTGAGAGAACATTTGGTATTAAAGAGATATTGAAGGCTTTCATTTCCCAATATAACATTAGTCAAAAGAAATGACAAAAGTTATCTTCCCAGGCATCTTCTAACCCCACTACCTGTAATCTGGATCTCCATTGTCTCCTACCAGAAATTGGACTCTAGTCCATGGGATCCTGGGGTCTGATAAGTGAGTTTTTAATTTATCTTTCATGGAACCAGTTCACCATACCATTTCGAGGGCCATTTCCAAAACATGAAATAATGCATCTAACTTCTGCTGCTTCCGTTCTCCCTTTCCAATTCTAATCTTTCTATAAGTCTAATTCTATGAGAAGGTAAGCTCCCTAAAGGCAGGGGCTGCCTTGCTTTTTTGTACTTGTAGCCCCAGCACTAATTACATTATTTGGTTCATGGGAAACATTTAATAAATGTTTTTAAAACTAATATAAAAGCAACGCTAAACAATTAACCATCACAGGAAACAATACTCTAAACCATTAATAAGAAAAATGAAAGTAAAACAATTCTGAAATTTCATTTCACTCCTAGGAAATATGTAAAATTAATAAAAGGTGGGGATAGCCAATGTTGGAGTTATTTCAATGAATTAGTCCAAAAGTCCAAAGTAATTTAGAATGATGCGAAGAAAATAACTAGAATGTGTGTACACTTTGAGTCAGAAATTCCATTGCAAGGCATATATTCAAAGGAGATCAATGAAAAAATGTATGTATGTATGTATGTATGTATATGTATATATAACCATATAACACTAAAATATCTATAGCAATATATTGAATTTAACATATTTATAACAATATAAATATGCTACAGTTATAGCAATGCTTTTTGTAGCAGCAAGAAACTAAAATAAAAAATTGAGGAAGTACAACAAATTGTGATACATGAATGTAATAGAATATTAGTGTTATAAGAAATGATGAGGGGCAGCTAGGTGGCACAGTGGATAGAGCACCAGTCCTGGAGTCAGGAGGACCTAAGTTCAAATCCGGCCTCAGACACTTACTAGCTGTGTGACCCTGGGCAAGTCACTTAACCCCAATTGCCTCAAAAAATAAGAAGTCTAAAAAAAAAGAAATAAAAAAAAAGAAATGATGAATTTTATGAATATAGAGAAGCATAGAAAAATTTTATTAACTGGTACAAAGTAAAATAAGCACAACCATGAAAATAGAATGCACAATGCATATACCAATATAAATAGAAAAAATAAGAAGAGCGAATAAATTAAATTTGAATTTTGTGAAATTATAATCACCATGCTTGACCTCAAAGTCAATCAATCAATAAATAGTTTCTGAACATCTATGTGCCAGCCTTGTGCTAAGTGCTAAAGATACAAAGAAGGGCAAAAGATTCCTTGCTTTGTTAGGAATTTACAATCCATTGGGGAGTGTAACGATTGGAATGATGCCACCTGCTGGAGACTTACTGTAGAAATGAGGTGAATGTCTCTGAGGGCAAGACCATGTGTCTTTTCTTAGGCATCAGGAAGTGATGTTTGCTGGTGGGAGGAAGAAGGGGGAGCCTGGCACTCTGACTCGCTCTCTTTCCTGAGGACTCCGGTGGAGAAGGGAGCTAGAAATGTGCTCTCCCTTTAATAGATAGATGAATGTAGGCCTTTCTCTCTTTACCAAATTCTTATTCTCCTTAATAAATGCTTAAATGCCTAATTCTTGCTAAAGCTTATAATGTATTGGCAACCACTCATTAGATATTTTAGACAGACTAGGTAGAATTTTACCCTTAACAGATGGCTGACCACAAAGAGGAAAGCTGAAACCTCCATCTTCTGATCTTCCAGTTGGGTAAGAAATTTCCCCTACCCTGTCCCTTTAAACTGCTAAGTACCGGCTGTTTTCCCTTTAATTTTTTTTAAATGGACCTTTTAAACTCCCTAATTACCCTATTTTTGACTTTAGTCTGTTTAACCAGACAAATGGGAGATAAGATCATGTTAATGCTTTGTTTTTGTGGATTTTCTATTTTTATTTTTCTATTTTTTTTTATTTTATTTATTGGTTTTTTTAGTGAGACAATTGGGGTTAAGTGACTTGCCCAGGGTCACACAGCTAGTAAGTGTTAAGTGTCTGAGGCTGAATTTGAACTCAGGTACGCCTGACTCCAGGGCCAGTGCTCTATCCACTGCACCACCTAGCTGCCCCTATTTTTATTTTTGTTAGAAGAGCCAGCAAGGTGCTCACACAAGGGTTCTCCCCCTCTCCCAGCCATGCTTTTTCAGAGAAAGCTCTGATTTCTGCAGCTTTTCCAAGTTCTAACACTAATTGTTGCTCTAATTTTGCATGCCTGGAGGCTTCTCTAGAAGCTTTTAATCCCCTAGAAGCAGGAGAAGGGGAATGCAGGCCTGAGTTTGATTCCCGGGCTATATACCACATGGGAGAGGTGGTCCCCACCCCTTCTCTAGGCACCCCACCTCCTCCCCCTCCTCTCCTTGATTCTCCTGCCTGGGAGGTCAAGAGATCTAATCCACCTTTCTCAGGTCCTGATCTTACACATGCGCAGCTTTCTCTACCTGCATTTTCAGCCCTACCCCAGCTGAACTGTGATTCTGAGACAACCTTAGAAAGCCCTTTAAATTCCAGATATGCTCATTTTGTTCATAATTTTGCTAGTGTGCTTTTGTCTTTAATTAGTAACCTTATAAAGCATTTGTATGGTGAAAGGACTGACAGACAATATAGAGGGGTTAAAGAAGAAAAACTTAAGCTGAATAAGAATGACAATCATAGTTCAAGACTCTGATTCTTTTGCCATGGACATGCCAGGGTATATATTTTACAGAAATGTAGAAGTAAGCAGCAAGGTATTGATATGAGTATTGGGGATTTTAGATATCAGAATCAAAAGTGTTCTAAATTTACTCAGAGTAATAGTATTACTTCAGAGGTTACATAGGATTTCTATGCTATTACATATACATTTTTAATTAATGGTATGGGTTTATTTTCATATAGATTTTTATGCTTTTGAGATTGTGTTTTATACTTAGTTTTTAAAACAAGGAGAATATTTATAAAAGCTTTTTATAGTTATGTGATCAAGTTTATATTTTGTAATACTCTTATTAATGTTAAGTTCATATTCATTTAGATTTCCCTAGTTTGAATTTCATTGTCTTTTATTCTTTCATGTGTATTTTCCTCTATTCATGCATCTATCTAATTTTGAAACATTGCAAGATGGTTTTGATTTCATAATACAATGTTAATTCTAGGAGTATTGTGCTCCCCCATTCTGAGTTGTTTGTTTTTGCTGTGTTTTTTTTTCTCTCAACTTATTATTTGATCAACCTCTTTAAAGCATTTCCCTAGCAAATTGGTTGCCATGGCAAGTGTAAATTGATTCTAGAAGTATTATTTTTTTTTGCGGGCAATGGGGGTTAAGTGACTTGCCCAGGGTCACACAGCTAGTAAGTGTCAAGTGTCTGAGGCTGGATTTGAACCCAGGTACTCCTGAATCCAGGGCCGGTACTCTATCCACTGTGCCACCTAGCCACCCCCTAGAAATATTATTTTTGACAAGCATATTCAAAAAAAAAAAGAGGGGAACATTTGTAAAAGTTTTCTTTTTTCAAAAAAAAGTTTTCTTTGAGATTGTGTTGTGCTTTAACTTATGTTTAAATATGTTCTTATTTTTCACAAAAGTAATTGTATACTTACTAAGTAAAAAAAGGGGTATTATTTGAAATTGTTGTATAATTATATATTATATTCTGAGTCAAGATGTATTCACATTTTTTGCAATCATTTATTATCCTCAATTTTAAAATTCATATGAGACTTGGATTATGGGAACTTATGATTTAAGACATTAAATGCCTTTATTCTGAGTTATCAGATGCCAGTTGGCCAAGGTGCCATCCAATCACAAGAGGAATACATGCAAGAGCAGACGTTGAACTCTCACATGAGGGGAGACATGCATGAAGTCAAGGTATGGCCAAGGGAATGGTTTTTGACAAATGTTGAGGTCAGATTCTCTTGGTTTAATATTTTATTTTATTTTTCCTCACAATACTGTACAGATGCCTGGAAATTTTGATCCCACCCATCTCATTCTTCACCTAGCTTCTATGCCCCCTCCTATATGCCTGATGCCATAGACATCTCAATCCCATGCCTCTGATTAAGTCTGACTCAGTTTCCTCCAATATGTTCGGTGGCATGGACATATATTCCATCCACCTATTTTGCTCAAGTGTGGGAATGCTTATATCCCATCATTTCTCTGTTCTTTTATGGTAACCCCCATAATTAGCTCAGGTATCATGATAAATACAGTGTTGGATTTGGCCTTGACATCTGTTACCAATTATATTAGATTTTTTAATTTTTCATAATCGCATGAGGATAATTAGGCAGATGATGCAAAAAGTAATGAAACAAATATAAAAATTATTTTTAAAAATTAATATTGCAGCAATTGTCTTCTCAATTTACCCTCCACAAGGGGGGACTATAGTAATATTAATTTTAAAGAATATTTCAATTTTTGTTTTATTATATGTTTCATGTGTAACAACTAAGATTCTGAATTCCCTTAGACATGTTTTTGAGAACTTTCATTGTTTGATTTGATTATTGACAAAGCTATTTTAAAGTTGTGTTAAGCTCAATTTTGTAGGAAATGTTCCTGGCTTATTACCAGCATCCACATATCAACCCCTGAAAAGACTTCCATTCCACGACTACACCTAGAGGACATCTGAGAAAGGACTTTCAGAGACTTTAAATGAACAGTTTTGTTTTGTTGTTGTTGTTGTTGTTTTTCTTTTCTCTTTCTGTTATAATATACACCATCTGTAACATGTACTCTCTGCAAAGGCCCTCCCTTTGCAAGACCAATGTCAAAGTGCCAGTTCATGAGGACAAAAAAACCCACCCCCTGGACAAAACTTTCTTCTCTCCCTTTTCTATATTGTTATTAACATATTGGTAGTTAGCATAGGTTATTATATTCTGTTATTTTTGACTATTTCATCAAGGAAATGTCTCGTTTCTTGAAGAAACAAAGTGGGGACTGTAACAATTGGAATGATGCCACCTGCTGGAGACTTACTGGAGAAATGAGGTGAACGTCTCTGAGGGCAAGACCATGCGTCTTTTCTTTGGCATCAGGAAGTGACTGGGGGAAGGAAGAAGGGGGAACCTGGCGCTCTGACTCACTCTCTTTCCTGAGGACTCCGGTGGAGAAGGGAGCTAGAAATGCGCTTTCCCTTTAATAGATAGATGAATGTAGGCCTTTCTCTCTCTCTTTACCAAATTCTTATTCTCCTTAATAAATGCTTAAATGCCTAACTCTTGCTAAAGCTTATAATGTATTGGCAACCACTCATTAGATATTTTAGACAGGCTAGCTAGAATTTGAGCCTTAACAGGAGACAAAATATAACCAACTATGTAGAAATAGGAAATGAACAGGATAAATTGAACATAAGAGGGAAGGCACAAAAATTAAGAGGTTTTGGGAAAGGCTTCCCATAGGAGGTAGCATTTTTGTTCCCATTACATACTTGATGAATGACTAAATGACAGTTTGTATTTGACTAGTCTTCATCAAATGTCATGTATGATACAGTTGCAAACTCTTGGAAGAACCCACTAACGTGTGAATTAGAGTGAAAGCCAACACATATTTGGTAAATGGAGATAAATGTAAATGCATAATTGCATTTGGTGGAAGCAAATATAATATGCTGCAGATCTATGGCTGAGAGGGACTCCAGTGGCCCTTCATTCCAATCCATTCATTTTATAAATGAGGAAAATGAGGTCCTGGAAGATAAATGTCCTATCCAAGGTCATATAGAAAATAACCAAAAAGGGATTATGGACCTAGGTACTCTTACTCTGGAGCTAAGATACTTTACTTTATGCCATGGAAAATTGTCCATTTAAATTCACCTATAGCAAAACTTAAAAAAAAAAAACCCTGAAAATCAAAATGATGCCTTTTTAAAAATGTAAACTGCTCGATATTTTAAGTATTCGGATTACATGCTGAAAGCTCTTCCTTTTTCATGTCAAGAGTCAGTTAGGTACATTGGAATGAATACTGAACTTAAGACCCTTAGAGGTGCTTTAGAATGTTGGCTCTGGCACTTCCTATCTTTAGGACCTCAAGCAAATCACTTAATCTTTTTGAATTTCTAACCTGTGAAATAGGGATAGAGACAAAAGGTGGATATTTACCTCATGGTGTTGTAAGGGAAATGGTTGGTAAACCTTAGAGCATTATATGAGTGAAAAAATGTTTTATGTGAAGGCCTAAAGAAATGCTTAATATCAGATCTTTCAAAACCAAGGCCATCAGGTATCCACTAAGATAAAATTTTGAAAGGTCATAGGTTAGACTAACATTGAGTTATGGCAATTCTTAACAACTCCCAGAAACAAAATGCTTTTTCTCCTTTAAGGGAATATTTTCAGAGAAAAGAGAAAAGATTCCATTAGGAATTAGGGAGTGTTTCTTTCTCTGTTAGTGGCTTTTTATTTTTGCTCACCCTTCCCCCCCCCCATAGCATTTTCTCTCTAGCCTTTAGGGCTGTAATAAACACCTTGGACATTAGAAACACTGGAGTTTAGCATCTTAATAAAAAACTGATTTCCTAGTGTTTTTCTTTTATGGGTGGCTCATGGTCAATGCTGAGAGGATACCTTTCAGAATATTTGTCCTTTTCTAAAAACCATGATTATATATTTAGCTTATATTTTACCTTTACCTATATTGATTATCCCTAGTGTCTTTTTTGGGGTGGGGTGGGGGAGGGAATAAGCACTTTTCTCAGTTTGTGTGTGTGTGTGTGTTTGTGTGTGTGTGTGTGTGTGTGTTTACTTCTGTAATTCCTTATGACACAGTATTTGGAATATAATTGTTTCCTCCCAGATGAAGAAGGGTAAAATTTTAGGCATGGAGTGATGAATTTTACTTCAGATAAAACTTGATTTTTCCCTCTCCCCAGATGAACATAATAAACTTGAAAAAAAATTATTGAGAAATGTTTCATATATCAAATATTATATCATTTATGTTTCCAGATAGAACTACAGCAATAGTTGCATGTGGACATATTTGGTGTTTCCCCCCATGATCTTAGGTTAACTTTAAATGATTAGGAAATTATACCAAATATCTGGAGATTAATTAAATAATTGTTTGATTTAGTTAATGTAGTATTATCTAGATAAATTCTTTTACAGAAGGTGGAGAAAGAAGAAAAAAAGAGTTTTTCTTTCCCATTCTTTTCATAGACATTGCAGTATCAGTTTTGGACTTCTAAAATTCAATCACTTAGTCAACAAGCATTTATTAAGTGCCTACTATGTACCAAACAGAAAGAGAGATTTTCAATTTGTTAGGACACTATCTGGCATCAGTCTCACGGGATTAAATATATATTGTATTCCAAATCTGCTACCAACTAGCTGTGTGACCTTAGTTAATTCATAGACTATCTGGTCCTTACCAGAAATATGAAGACATTAGTTATGCAGATGAAGGAAGAAATAGGACCTCCCCTCAAGGAGATCATATATAACATGGAAGGTAACTGTAAATAAAGGAGTATTTATAAAATATATATGGAATAGATGAAAGGTAACCTTAGAGGGGATTACTCTAGTAGCCATGGGGACCTACAAAGCCTTCTCACTGAAAGTAGCATTTGACCTGGATTTTGAAGGAAGTCAAGGATTCTAAAAGGCAGAGGTAAGGAAGAAGAAAATTCCAGGAATGGTAGTCAGCCAGTGCAAAGGCATGGGAACTAGGAGATGTGTGTGAGGGGCAGCAAGTGAGTCAGTATGGTTGGATCATGCAGTATATTGAGGGGAGTAAGTATAAAAAGACTGGAAAGGGGCCAGGCTATGAAGAGTACAGTCCCAAATCACTGTAAATCTAAGTTTATTAATCCACAAACAAATGTGAATGTTCAAAAAAAGAAAGGTATTTGAGCAAAATGAGCAAAAGATTAGAACTATAAATTATAAATGCCTGAAATAATATAGAAACACAAGAAAATTAAATCAATGCAATTATTAAGGGATGAATAAGGGATGAAATTTAATACCTCATGTTTAGAAGTTATTTTTAAGAAAAAGAATAGTTTGGGGAGTAAAAATTTAACAAAGTAAAATTATTAAGGGATAAAAAAGGACATGAGTGGATTAAAAACATATACAGATCATAAGGAATCAGGAAAAGTAAAGATGGAGGAACAGAATTTACCATCATGATCCAAACCCTTTGATGTCCCTCCAGGTAAACTGGATCTTGGACTAGACCTGCAGTTCCATCCTATTGCCATAGGGTGATTGGTGCAGCCAGTTGGTGCAGTGGATAAAGGACTGGGCCTAGAGTAAGGAAGTCTGATCAATCATTTCTGACTCTTCATGATGTCATTTGGGGAATCAGAAAGAACTGAGTTCAAATCTGGCCTCAAACACTTACTAGCTGTATGACCCTGGACACTTCACTTAAGCCTAATTGCTTCAGGTTCCTCATTTGTAAAATGAGCTGTAAAAAGAATGGCAAAGTACTCCAGTATCTTTCCCAAAAAAATTCCAAATGGGGTCACAAAGAGTAGGACACAAATGAAATTATTGAACAACAAAATAGGTAGCTTATACTTATGAACTTCAACCAACTATAGCTCCTTTTCTTCAGCTGATAGTTTTAGGGAGTTTGCTGGAACATTGAGAGTTTAAATGATATGCCTAAGATAACACAGCTAGTATATGTCATAAGTGGAACTTGAATCCATGCCTTTTGGGCTCCGAGATCAGTTCCATATCTGCTACAAAACATAGCCTTTACAAGTGAATCATTGTATTTAATCTGAAGGAATTACAGAGTGAGAGAATACATAAAAGGGCAAAGAAGAAGTAGTTGATATAGGAAAATTAGGTGATGCACTCCTAACTAATTCATAGGTCAACAGTGAAGAGATGGTAATTCATATAATCTTTCAGCAGAAGGGTTTCCATAGTAAATTGGAAGAGGCAAGAAAAAGGAAAAATTGAATGTTTGGGTTTAAAATATGGATTCTCATCCAAGTAGGAGCCACAGGGGACTATTGAAAGCAATTTCCATGGGAAAGAGATATACGTATGGGATGGGAGATTGGAATATCTCTTAAGGTTTAATATAGGGGGTAGGAATTGTAAATTGGGAGACTAACTTCTCTAATAGAGGGGTGTTTCATCATTGGAACCATTACAGCTTAGGAGAAAGGATTTGTGAGATCCTATAAAACAGTTGGGGCAGCTAGGTCATGCAATGGAGAGAGTATTAGGTTTGGAGTTAGGAACACTAATCTTCCCGAGTTCAAGTCTAGCCTCAGATAACTTACAAGTGTGTGACTGTGGACAAGTCACTTTACATTGTTTTAGTTTCTTCATCTATAAAATAAGCTGGAGAAGGAAATGGAAAACTATTCCAGTATCTTTGCCAAGGAAACCTGGAAGTGGGGTCACAAAGAGTTGGACACAACTGGGTCAGCTGTCTCCTGGAATGAAATGTTATATCCATTGAGAAGGAAGTTTATCAAGATGAGGCCAGGAGGAGCTATGCAGGATGTTGGATGAACAGTAATTTCTGTCTCCCAGAGCTACTTTAGTTTAAAGTTGTTGCATTCATGAACTGATCCTTCCAAGAGTGAGTTATGGCAGAATAAAAGAATGAAGGGGAAAACATCTATAAGGGAAATTAACATGTATCAGAAAGTCTGGTCAATGAAGATCATGTACATCTGAAGTTCTAACTCCATGAAGAACAGAAAGAAATTAAAGAAGGAATAAACATGGCTGTGAATAATAGACCAACATTTCAGAATAGATTAAAAGGAAATAAAAAAGAGAGAACAAAGAAAAGGAAATGCCTTTAAAAAGTCACGGTAAAAGAAAACTTTTTGGACTAAGCTATTAATTGAGAGTAGAAAGATAAAAAAATCTAAAAGGACAATCAATAAAATAACAACCAAACAAGTAGATGAATGAATAAATGAACACAAATAAAGATAGAAAAAGAAATCAATAGAATAAGTGAAACTAAAATCTTAAAGGTGTAGGGTAGGCAAGAGGGTATAGAGAAAAAGAAAAGAGCCTATTGGAATAGGGTTGCATCAAATTAGATTTCAGGGGACAGTTACAGGGTTAAAATATTTATTTGAAGGAGGAATACAATAAAATATTTAAAAGTAAGATTAAAAAATCAAATTAAGAAAAACATACATTCACCTCTTAAAACATATGTTAATTTTCCTTGATTCCCTCAAGGTTCACCTCAAATCCCAATTTTTTTCAGGAGGACTTTCCCAGGTTTCTTCCCCCAGCTTCTGGTTCACTCCCTTCAATTGATTATTCTCTGTTTATGCCTCATATGTGGCTTGTTATTTCTAAGTTGTTTTCTCTATTAGAATATTAAATCCTTGAGGGCAGGGACTGTCATTGCCTTTTTTGTGTTGTGTATTTCCAATGCTTAGGCACTTGAGGTTTTTGTTTTGATTCTCTAAACAATTGGATCAAATGAAATAGTGGTAGAACAGATGAGTAAGCAGTTTTGTTACATAAAAGAAACTCATTTTTAAAGTAAAGAGATATACAGAATTGAAACTAGAGGTTATAATAAAATTTACCATATATTAGGTGAGTTCTCACAAGCAGAAGTTTCAATCATGCTATTAAAGGAAGAAAATCAAAAATTCACTATGTCAATAGATATAACTGAGAAACATATTATGCTTAAAGGGATCATAGACAATGAATCAATATCACTATCAATCATATCTGTACTATAAAGAATATTATCTAAATTCACAAAAGAAAAGTCAACTAATTTGCATACACATACATACACACACACATATAGTCTAAATATACAATATTAAAAGGAAACTGTTGTTCTTTATTATATCAGGGCTAAAAGAATCTGAGAGGAAGACAGAAAAAAAAGGGAATATTATATGTAACTCAAAAATTGTTGGAGAATTTAGAAGAAACATGACATTTCCATAGTGTGAACATTAAACAATAGATATTTGTTAGCATTACCTGGCACCTTTAAAAAAAAATAAACCATAAAGTAGGCAACAGAAAAAACATAGATATATAATATATATATATATATATAATCTGATATACTGAATGTATTTTATTGATCATGATAAAAATTATTAATAAAATGAATACAAGAAGAAAATAGATAAACATAAAAACAGCATCATCATAAATAATGATTGGATCTTAGAAATAAGTACTATGCAGAATAAAATGATGACACACCTTTGGAAAATATCTGAAATGAAATCAAAGCAGTCTTCAGATGAAAAAATCATATCCCTAACAATATACCTGAAAAAAAATGAAAAGAGAAGTAATGAACAAAATATATGTTTTTTTAAATTAGAAAAGCAACAAATTAACCCAAAGTAAGCAAAAAGATCAAACCTTAAAATTTAGAGTAAAATTAATTTGAAACAAAAAAGCAAAAAGAACTGAATTAGATTAAAAGATGATTCTTTTAGAAGACTAATAAGGGCTTTAGACAATATACTTTAAAAGAGAAAGAGGAAACCCAAATTGTAAACTCTGAAATTGCCACAGAGGAGAAACAAAAATGACTATCAGACCATACTATCACCAGTTGTATAGAACAATAAAACTGAGAAGTCAAAAGAAATAAAGGATTACCTAAAAAAAAACAATTTAAACATACAAATTCATAGAATACAAAATGAACATCTTAAGTAATCCTATGTCAGTTAAAGAAATTGAAGTTGTTTTGAAAGAAATCAAAGGAAGACCAAAAAAAGAGTGACCACAGTGGATTTATGAGATAATGCTATCAAACTTTTAAAGAACAATTAATACATATAATACACAAATTATTCTCAAAAAATTAGAAATAAAAAATTACCAACTCTTTTAATGTAACAAATATAGTTATAATATTTAACTACAGAAAGTTAAAGAAAAGAGAACTATAGATCAAGATTACTTATTAATATAAATTCAAAAGAAAAGTTCTATATAATAGTTTCATAGATTCATTTTCAATAATCCAGTTCTGTTCCACCATGTATATGTGAATGCTCATTTATTTGGGTCTTGGTTTAGAATAATAAATACATAGAAAATGTCAGTTCAAAATTTTAAAATAAAATCCTGCCCCCCCCAAAAAATCTACAGTTTCTTATTTAAAAAAAAAAAAACAACAAACATTCATTATAGTCAAGTTGAATTTATACCTGAGAAACAAGTAGAATTCACATTTGGAAAACAATTAGCATAATTAATCATATTCTAAAATCTACAAAGCTACAGTTATAATAATAGAAGTAGAAAAGCTTTTGACAAAGGACAACTCTTATGTCTGCTAAAATTCCTACGAAGAAAGTATAGAGATAGAAGACCCTTTTAAAATATGACAAAATGTATCTCAAATGAAAAAAATATATATTTTCAAAAGGGAAAATACTTGAAACATTTCCAGTAACTATAGGAGTAAAAAAAAAAGGCTTTCTTCTTTTCCTGCTGTCATTTAACTTAGTTCCAGAAGTGCTTGCAGTGTAACAAAGTAAGACAAAGAAATTAAAGGCATAAAGATAGATATAGAGGAAGAATACCATTCCTTTTTGTTTATTGATGGTTTACATAAAAAAATCTTAGTTCATCAAAAAAGAAACTGAGATAAATATCAATGAAACTTCAGTTAAATTGCAAGATACAAGAAAAATCTATACAAACTAATCTATATTGTTTTTTCAAAAAATCTAGGACATAAAAATAAAAGAGGAAATCTCATTCAAAATAGTTTTAAAATACTGGGACACTAATCCACTGTTGGTGCAGTTGTGAACTGAGAGCAATTTGGAACACTATGCAATGGGCTATAAAACTGCATACCCTTTGATCCAGCAATATCACTGCTATGCTTATATCACAAAGACATCCAAAAGGAAAAGAAGAAAAAGACCTATTTGTACAAAAATATTTATAGCTGCTCTTTTTTGTGTTGGCTAAGCATTGGAAATCAAAGGAATGCCCATCAATTGGAGAATGGCTAAACAAACTGTGGTATATGATTACAATAGAATGTTATTGTGCTATAAGAAATGACAAGCAGGATGATTTTAGAAAGACCTGAAAAGACTTGTATGAACTGATGTATAGTGAAGTGAGCAGAACTAGGAGAATGCTGTGTACAGTGACAGCAGTATTTTTTGATGAAGAACTGTGAGTTACTTAACTATTTGCAGCAGTACAATGATCCAAGACACTCCCAAAGGACTAATGATGTAGCATACTATCCACCTCCAAAGAAAAGAACTAATATTGATTGAATACAGAATCAAGCATGCTATTATTCACTTTCATTTTTATTCATTTTCCTATACATAATGACTAATATGGTAATGTTTTACATAATTTCACAAGTCTAACCTATATCTGAGTGCTTACTGCCTCAAGGAGGGGGGAGGGGAGGGAGGGAAGGAGGGATAAAATTCGGAAATCAAAATTTTAAATACAAATGTTTATTATTTTAAAAAATTAATGTTTGCTGACTAAAAAAATGAACAACAACAAAAATAGTTTAAAATACATAAAATATCTGGGAATCAATCTAATAAGATGCTTTCAATATCCATTTAGATACAATTATGAACTATGTCTGAAAAAATTTTTAAAAACATATTTAATTTAAGCAATATTGAATGCACATTGCTGGACTATACCAATAAACATTTAAATTATAATTCTACTTAAATTAATTTACAGATTTAGCACTATGTCAATAAGATAACCAAAGGAATCATTTTTTGAGCTACACAAATTACCAAGAAAATCAATTTGGAGGAACAAAATAGAATATTAAGGGAAACAATGAATCAAGTAGTAATGAAGTGAGAAGAGCTCACCCAGACCTCAAAATGTAAAGCAATAATCTTCAACACTATTTGATCCTGGAGAGAGAGAGAGAGAGAGAGAGAGAGAGAGAGAGAGAGAGAGAGAGAGAGAGAGAGAGAGAGAGAGAGAGAGAGAGAGAGAGAGAACAGTAACCAGTAGAAAAAATAAGAAAAAAAGGAAGAGCTCAAAAGGATGGAATGCAATAACCTAATGTTGGATAAGCCTAATGGCACTGAAATCACTCAGATAATATGTAGACAAGCCAAACCACATATGTGAAACAAAGAGGAGACAAGTATCATGGTGCATACCTGTAATCCCTGTACTCAAGGAGGCTAAGGCTAGTAGATCCTTTGAATTCAGGATTTCTGAACTGCAGCAAACATAGATCAAATAAGGTCTCTGCATAAAGGCACCAGTATGCTGAGACTCTAGGAAGGGAGAGACATGGGGATACATAGCAAAACTGGTGCAGGTAAGAAAAAAACAAAAACAAAAACAAAAAAAACCAAGCTAAATCTTCCAGACTGCCCAACATTGATATTGGTTCTATGAGTGCCTGCTTCACTTTTATATTTAATGAGAAAGACCCAGTCTCAAAACAAACAACCCTCCTCAAAAACATACACACCAACATAAAACACACACATACACACAACACACAAAAACATGTGGAGAAGAGACTCCTGAGTAAAATGTTCTTTTTTTTTCTTTAAAAATAATTATAAATTTTATCATGCTGGATTAAGTAATTTCCTACATAGGTGAAAGTTGAAGAGAATCACTGATGCTCAATTGAATGCCATTCCTTCCCATTCCTTTGCAGGCTGCTAATAGGCTCTGTGATTATTTGTAGGAATAGTCACCAAAAGAAGGATTAAACTATTTTCCAAAAGCAGAACAGGTAAATTTCCCTGAACACAGATTATTAGACAAAGTTTACAGAAATGGTATGGCATCAATTGTTCCTTGCTTCTTTCCCCCAGTCCCTGCTGAGAAAAGCACAAGAAGTCAAATTATTTTAAGGCCACTATATAAATGCCTCTTTGCTTTTTGTGTATTTTGGTCCTTAGATATTCTTACAAATAATATTAAAATCAAGATCTGAAAGGGACCTAGGGAATAATATAGTTAAATCTCTCTGTTTCTCTCTCTGTATCTTTCAGTCTCTCTGTTTCTATATGTCTGTCTCTCAGTCTTCCTGTCTTTCTGTTGTTGTCTCTCTGCTTTTGACTCTGTCATTATGTCTCTGTCTTTCTATCTCTCTCTGTCACTCAGTCTTACTGTTTCTCTCTGTGTCACTATGTCTATTTATTTGTCTGTCTGCCTATCTCTCTCAACCAATGGTTAGTAGTGAATGGACTTGTCAGGGAACTTGGATTTGACCTAGATCTTTCAACTCCAAGTTCAAAGTTGTTGTTTATCATTAAACCATGTTAATTTTAGTATAAAGGTGTTTCTTTATATAAGCTTTTGAGAGCAGTAAAGTGTAAGGGTTAGATGGATGTCCTTAAGTCATAGAGAAATGTGCTTCAGTCCTCCCTCAGACATATTATTAGTTGTGTGGCCATGGGCAAAGTATTTAATTCCTTAGTACCTTGGACAGTTCTTTAAGACTAAGTACAGAATAGTTGTTGGATTTTTATTGGCTCCCTATACCAATTAAATCATAAGTTCAGACCTTCTCCCTCCCCACAATGATAACCTGTATTCCACATGAGAAAAAAAGTAGTATCATCCTTTCTGTGATAAAGTAATAAACATACTACAACCTTAGTCATCTTCAGTATAGTGAAAAGAGCACTAGGGTTGTGATGAAATCATAATTCTGACATCCACTAGTTGTGGGAAAAGAACAAACCATTTAGCTTTTGGATTTCTCAGTTTCCTTATCTGTAAAAGGGGAGAGGGTAGCTGAAATATCTATATCACAGACTTGGTATGAGGAAAGTGATTAAGAAATTATCAAATGCTACAGCAATGAAAAGTATTAATTGTATTATTGTTATGATTATGCATTTCTGTATGTCAAGTATAGCTTCTCTGATATCAATGCCAAGTACTATTTTGTGCATTTTCTCAGAGAAAGAGTAAAATATTCAAAACTTGTATAACATTTTAAATTTATATATGTAAATAAGTGTTTACATATAAATATTTATATATACAACATGCTTATGTATGTGGAATAAAAACTGAACTTTAAGAGATTGCTTAGCTTTAAAAAAGTCATCTTGCTCATATTTTTAATGCATGCCTGATGAACAAATATATTTGTTTATTGCTTTTAGGATTCTAAAAACTACAGCCATATAGTTTTATAATAAACTTATTACCTGTATTACATGCATGAAATTTCTTTGTACATCTTTCTGCATATAATACTGACTTTTAAAAGACAATCATGAACACATAAAATTGCACTATACCTCTTTTTGATATTTGGTATCCTATTTATCAAATCAAATATTTATTAAGTACTTACTATGTATCAGACACTGTAATAAGCATTAGGTGTACAAAAAAAGGTTGCCAAAAGATAAAGAAAGGAGACAGATAAAGGGGGAAGAAGACAGAGAGGAAGAAACAATCCCTGCCCCTAAGCAATATGCCTTCTAGCAGGAAAAACAGTATGTAAATAATTAGAATTATACAAGGTATAAACAAAGTAGTTGGGAGTCTTAGAGAGATGTTAACCAAGAGAGATAGAACCAAGATGTTAATTGAGTTCCCTGTGGTCATACAGCTAATGTTTTTAGAGACCGGTCTAAAACCTAGGACTTCTTGAATCTATAGGTGGCCCTCTATAAACTATATCATGTTAAGTCTGCATATGATGGTCAAAAAATCCCCAAACTTGGTCAATATTAAGTATATTTCCTTAAATCAGCAAATTTTCTTCAGAATATCATTTTTTTTTACTTAAAGATGAAGAAAAATATTGTAATAATACCTACTTTTGTTTGGAGCATTAAAATTGAGGTTATTTTTTTGCATGATTACAACAAATAAAGTTGAAAGAGGGGTAAAAATAGCCAAATTAGAGTAACACATTACCTTATAATTTGACTGGTATAAAATGGCTAACCACTAGGTATAGTCATTGTACACATCTTCCCCCTTTTCCCCCTTTAATAGCATTTGTTTTTTTCCCAATTATCTGTAAAGATAGTTTTCAACATTATTATAAGTTGTTGAGTTCCAAAATTTTCTCCTCCCCAAGACAGCAAGCAATCTGATAGTGGTGATATATGTACAATCATGTTAAACATATTTCCACATTAGTCATATTGTGGGGGGAAAAAATCAGAACAATGGGGAGAAAAAAAAAACACAAGAAATTTTAAAAGATCAAAAAGTAAAGTAAAAAGAGTATGCTTCAATCTGCATTCAGGCTCCATAGTTCTTTTTCTAGATGTGGAGAGCATTTTTCCAACGTGAATTCTTTGGAATTGTCTTGGATCATTCTATTGTTGAGAAAAGCTATTATAGCTGATGATCATGAAATGTTGCTGTTACTGTGTATAATATCCTCCTGGTTCTGCTCACTTCACTCAACATCAGTCATGTAAGTCTTTCCATGTTTTTCTGAAATCTGCCTGATCATCATTTCTTATAGCACAATAGTATTCCATTTTACTCATATATCACAATTTGTTTAGCCATTCCCCAATTAATGGCCAACTCCTAGATTTCCAATACTTTGCCATCATAAAAAGAGCTGCTATAAATATTTTTGTGGGTGTGTATCTTTTCTACACCTTTTTATGATCTTTTTGGGACACAGACTTAGTAGTGGTATTGGTGGATCAAGGGGTATTTACAGTTTGGTTGCCCTCTGGGCAAAGTTCCAAATTGTTTTCCAGAATGGATACATTACTTCACAACTCTACCAATAATGTATTAGTTTTCTGATTTCCCCACATTTTAACCAACATTTATTATTTTCCATTTCAGTCATATTAGCCAATTTGATAGATATGAGGTGGTACCTCAGAGTTGTGGGATTTTTTTGAGAGAATGTTGATATTATAATTTATTGATTTATTTTACTGTAAAAATGATTTATTTGAAGGATATGTGTTTAGTGGATTATGTTATCGCTGGTGTTATTCAATTGATAATATAATGCCAAATAATATTAATAATAATCAACACTAATAAACACATGTTATTATATAATAATAAACTACATTATTAAAGCTGACATTTATTTAGTTTTTTAAGGTTAACAAAACACTTTATATACCACATATTCTTTGACCCTCACAAAAATCTTACAATATAGGTAATATAATAATGCCCATTTTATTTCTGAGGAAATGTAGTTTAGAAAGATTGAATAACTTATTTAGGGACACAGCTAATAAGTTTCTGAGATAGGTTTTGAGTGTAGGTTTTATGGACTACAAGTCTATCAAACTCATGAGATGCATTTACTCAGAGTTGTTTTAATTTGCATTTCTCTAATCAGTAGAGATTAGCTTATTTTTTCATAAAAGTATAGATGCCTTTGATTCCTTCATCTGAAAACTACCTATTCATATCCTTGAATGATTCTCAATTAGGAAATGACTTGTATTCTTATAAATTTGACTCAGGTGCCTATATATTTGACTTTTTAAATTTTTTTTTTTGCAGGGCAATAAGGGTTAAGTGATTTGCCCAGGGTCACAGAGCTAGTGTCAAGTGTCTGAGGCCAGATTTGAACTCAGGTCCTCCTGAATCCATTGCCGGTGCTTTATCCACTGTGCTACCTAGCTACCCCAGGTGCCTATATATTTGAGAAATGAGTCCTTTACTGGAAACACTGGCTGTAAAATTGTTTCCCACCTTTTTTTTTTTTATGTGGGGCAATGAGGGTTAAGTGACTTACCCAGGGTCACACAGCTATTAAGTGTCAAGTGTCTGAGGCCAGATTTGAACTCAGATCCTTCTGAATCCAGGGCAGCTGCTCTATCCACTGCACCACCTAGCTGCCCCCCTGTTTGTTTTTTTCTAAACTTGGTTGCATTGGTTTTGTTTGTGCAAAAACTTTTTAATTTAATGTACCCAAAGTGATCCATGTTGCATTTCATAATGTTCTCTATCTCGTGTTTGGTCATAAATTCTTCTCTTCTTCATACATCTGACAGGTAAACTATTCCTTGGTCTCCTAATTTGCTTATGGTGTCACTCTTTGTGTCTAAATCATGTACCCATTTTGATCCTATATTAGTATATGTGAGATGTTTGTCTATGCCTAGATTCTGCCATGCCATGGCATTTTTCAGTGTTCCCAGCAGTTTTTGTCAAATAGTGAGTTCTTATCCCAGAAGCTGGCCTCTTGGCTTTATCAACAAGTAGATAAATATAGTCATTTATTACTGTGATTCATGTACCTAACCTATTATACTGATCCGCCACTTTCTTTCTTAGCCAATACTAAATAGTTTTGGTGATTGTAATTTATATAATTTTAAGACTCTGTACATCTAGGGTACCTTCCTTTGCATTTGTTTTTTTACTCCAATTTTAGCCATGTCTTGTAAAGTTGAGGTCTGCTTCTGGGGCACAGGGGCCACTGTTTCAAGCTTCTTGTGCTGGGTACCAGGGGCCTGATAACTGGCTTTCTGCTCTGAGGCCTCTGGAGCTCAAGGATTCCTCACTTCTCTGGACTTGCTCTTTGTGCTGGGATAGCTTGGCCTAAGCCTGCCCTGTGGGTGATTCTCTAGCTGTCACTTTGCCCTCTCAACCAAGGCTGGGGGGGGGGGTGTCTCACAACTGGCCTGCTGTGCCAGGACTAAGGGGCCTCAGCTGCTGATTGGTGCTGTGGCCAAGAGCCTCCTGCTAACTTGCCCAGACACCTGCTGCGCTCCCCTTTCACCCAAGTGAGATAGACCTCTCCAGAAATCTTCTAAATTATCTCAAAGTGGAAGATTGTTTCTCACCGTCTTTTTGTAGGTTCTATAGCTACAGAATCTGTTTAGAGGCTTGATTTAATGTTGTTTCTGAGGGAAATGCAGAAGATCTCAGGCAACTTCTCTCTGCCATCTTGGCTCTGCCTCCCTTTACATTTTTTTCCCATTAATTCCCTTGATTATTCTTATCATTTTTGTTCTTCCAGATGAATTTTGTTATCATTTTGTCTAGCTCTATAAAACAATTTTTGGTATTTTGATAAGTAAATTAATTTAGGTAGAATTGTCATTTTATTACATTACCCCAGTCTACCTGTGAGTGATTGATATTTTTTTCAATAGATTAAATCTGACTTTATTTGTGTGAAAAGTGTTTTGTAATTTTATTCATATAGTTCCTGGGTTTGTCTTGGCAGGTAGATTCCCAAATATTTTATATTGTCTACAGTTATATTAAATGGGCTTTTTCTATCTTTTGCTGCCACAGTTTGTTGGTAATTTACAGAAATTCTGATGATTTACATGGGTTTACTTTGTATCCTACAAGTCTGCTAAAGTTGTTATTTCAAATAGTTTTTTTAGTTGATTTTCTAGGATTGTTTTTTTTTTCTTTTTGTGAGGCAATTGGGGTTAAGTGACTGGCCTAGGGTTACACAGCTAGTAAGTGTCAAGTGTCTGAGGCCAGACCTCCTGAATCCAGGGTTGGTGTTCTATCCACTGCAAGTGTCAGGACCTCCTGAATCCAGGGTCAATGCTCTATCCACTGCACCACCTAGCTGCCCCTGATTCTCTAGGATTCTCTAAATATACCATCATATCATCTGCAAAGAGTGATCATTTTGTTTCCTCATTGCCTATTCTAATTCCTTCCATTTCTTTTTCTTCTCTTATTGCTAAAGCCAACTTTTCTAGTTCAATCATATTACACATTCAAAGTGTTCAGGTCCTCATCATTTCTCACCTGGACTTTTGTAACAGCTTCCAATTTGTCAACCAGGTCTCAAGTCTTTCCCTTCTCTAATCCCCTCAAAACAGCTGCCAAAGCAATTTTCCCATTGATTATGTCTGACCATCTCACTCCCTTGCTTGACTTCTTTGGCTCCCTAGAACCTTTCTGACAGAATATAAACTCCTTTGCTTTCCTTTTAAAATATTTTACAATCTGACTCCAACCTTCTTTTGAGGCTTATTATGCATCCCCCCAATTCCTTCACTTTATGATCCCCCCAAACCATCTTTGCTTTTTGTCACATGTGACACTCCATTTTTCATCTTCCATCTTTATCCATTTGGCACTTGTTGTTTTCCATGCTTTTTGTTTACTCCATCCTCCTCCTCACTTCCTTTTAGAACCCTTTTAGAACCCTTCAGATAAAGTCTTTCCCAATTTTTCCAACTACTAGCATCTTCACCAAACTTATTTATTTTGTTTATAATTTGTATGACTACATCTTTATATGTTGTCTGCTACCAACAGAATATAAGGACTTTCAGGGCAGGTACCATTTAATTTTATTGTTGCTTCTGTTGCTACTATTGTTGTTATATCTCCAGAGAGGCAGCATAGCATAGCATAGCATAGCATAGCATAGCATAGCATAGCATAGCATAGCATAGCATAGCATAGCATAGCATAGCATAGCACAGCATAGCATAGCATAGCACAGCACAGCACAGCATAGCATAGCAAGAACTGTCCATGAAGACAGGAAGACCTTGGTTTAATTCCATCCTCTGAAACATACTGGCTGTGTGATCCAAGGTAGCTCACTTAATGTCTTGGTACTCTAGGCAATTTTCTTAGATGATAATTTCAAAAGCAGATCTTGACATACATTGGTAGAAGAAGTTTCTTTATACAAATTTCCTTATATTAATAACAACTATGTCTGATCCCTATCCCCAGTGCCTGACAAATATTAAGCCCTTTATATAAATGCTTGTTGATTGGCTGATTAGTTGAATGAGACAAATTTAGGCAAAAACCTGTTTCTGTCCCCTCCCTGCAACAGCAGGTTCTTTTATTGTGAATAACCCAGTTAATGCACTCAAGTCTCCACTTCACATTGCCTTATTGCCTTCCAGTAAATCATACTATAATTTTCTCTAACCACAGAATGAAATTGAAAGTGCACCTAATAATTCATAAAGCAGTGAAAAGTCCAACGCAAAGCAGCATTCATGCAAAGAGGAAGTCCATAATTTTTCAGATCTTCAAATGTACTGTCCATAGTAAATCAATTCAATCACATTTATTTGCATATCACATAATTTACTTAGTTTTAAATATTCTACAAAACCTCTTTCTCTGAACATATGTAAAAATAGTGATTCTCATTTGAATCAGAGCAACTAATTGTGCCAGATGACTGAATGGTAACAAGTCTGTGGCATATTTAAATTACTTCTGTTATTTTGAGCTTCAATGGAAATTTTTCTCTGTTACTTGACATCTTTGGCCTTAAAAATAGTTTCAAAGCAAACTTCTTTTATTTCTTTTATATGCTTTTCTTTGAGATGATTATCATAGGTCAAGTTCTTATCTTGCCTCACTCCTATAGTTAGGGGATGGAGCAGTTTAGATACTGTCAATTTCAATAGTGAAAATTCTGTCAATTGATAGAATAGGTCATGGAAAAAGAATGGAAAATGATGACATCCCTATCCTAATTGATAAACATCAAGATAGTTCATGGGGCCACAGGTTATATTACCAGTGGAAAATTTAAGTCACAGTAGGAAAAACTTAATTCAAATCTAACTATTCACTATATGGCAGTCTTCAATGAGCTTGACTCCTTTATATGGAATTCACAAGAGTTCTCTATTGAGCTTGTGGGGATGGGAATCAATGCACTCATTTTAAAAAAGAAGAAACTATGTAAAAATTTGCCCCAGATTCTTTCCTTAAAATAGTACCCAGTTGAGAACATTTTTCTTTCTATTTTTTTTCCATTCTAGCTGACTGAATTTCTTTTTTCCCCTTGTTATCATTCTATGAATTATTCTGTGACTGACCTTAATGTAATACTTCACAAGACAATAGAATATATAGTTATCTCTATGGATATCTATCTCTCCATTGAGGCATCTATACAGTTATGGAAAAAAACTTTATTACTCTTGAAGAACAGAATTGGAAGAGGGCTTGGGGGGCACTTTGTCCTATTGCTTTTTTATATGAGGAAACTGAGGTTCAGAGAGGTTGGGGGGGAAAACTTTTCTAAGTTTATATAACTAGTCAGGGACCACATTGTGACTAAAACTGATTCTCCTGGGATCTGGCTCAATGTAATAGCCTACTAATTTCTTTCTATTCCTTTAGTTTCACTCCTCTTCTAGCCATCTTTTACTCAGCTACCAAAGACGTATTTTTCAAGCACAGGCCAAATCATGTCCCTCCCCTGCTTAAAAAAGCTTCACTGACTCTCTATTTCTCAAGGACCAAATACAAACTATTCAGTTTGGAATTTGAAGCCCTTCACAAACTGGCTCCAGGCTACCTTCAGGAAATAGGCATGTATTCAGCACTTACTGTCTACCAGGCACTATGATAGCATTGGGGATGGAAGGACAAATGTATGTCCTGCTCTCAAGATGGTCATGTTTTTGTGTGTAAATATCCAAATACTTAGACATATACAGAGTAGATATAAAGTAATCTCAGGTTAAGGCACCATGGGCTGAGAGGAATTAAATGGCATCATTCAGAAGGACTTAGATTTGAAGGAAGCCAGGAAAACTAAGAGGGCAGTAAGGAAGGATTATTTCAGGAATGCAGACAGCTGTGCAAAGGCATTGATATAAGAGATAATGGGTTTAGTAAAATTATTAAGTAGGTGGGATAGATGAATCAAAGCTTAGCATTGTGCAAGGTACAGAGTAAATACTTAGTAAGTTTATATCTGTCTGTCTGTCTATCTATCTATCTATCTATCTATCTATCTCACCTATCCAATCTAGATAGCTAGATAGCATTATAGTGGGATAATTGTCATAGTGTGAGGAAGGAAACAAAACATAAGAAAACTAAAAAGACAGGAAGGGGCCAAGTTATAAAAGCTTCAAATGCCTAACGGAAGACTCCGTATGATCCTTCAGGTAATATGGAATCTCCGAAGCTAAATGAATAGACTGGTGATACAGTTAGACTCATTATTTGGGGGAAAAACAACAATAACATCAACAATATTGTTTCATCTAGGTGAAGAATGGATTGTAATGGGGAAAGAGTTGAGAGAGGGAAACAAATTGGAGAATGTTGCAGTACAGGTGAAATAGTTGGTAGCATACTTACCAAGATTCACACAGAAACCTCATGAATACAATTGCAAAATATACTTTACTCAGACATATATCTAAATAATTGGAGAAATATTAATTGCCCATGTGTAATGCGTCATTTGAAAATACATGGGGGTGCCTATCTCTGTTCTAGGTTTTAGGGAACTTTGCTAGGGTTTCTGATATGTTGCTATTTATAAATTAGAGGCTAAAGCACCGGTCTTTGGCATTAAGCATTTATTTATTTATTTATTTTCATTTAGAGTTTTACCCAAGTCACATGTAAAAAAAAACACACCAGGGGGCAGCTAGGTGGCTCAGTGGATAAAGCAGCTGCCCTGGATTCAGGAGGACCTGAGCTCAAATCTGATCTCAGACACTTGACACTTCCTAGCTGTGTGACCCTGGGCAAGTCACTTAAGCCTCATTGCCCTACCAAAAAAAAAAAAAAAACCAGCACATTTTTTCACAATGATTTTTTAAAACTTTGCGTGCCAAATGTTCTTCTTCCCTCCCTCCTTAATCCTCCCTAAGAAATCAAGCAATTCAATATGTAATACATGTGCATTCGTGCAAAGTATATTCACATTAGTCAGGTTGTGAAAGAAAATAGACAATATAATTTTAGAAATAGGAACTAACAAACAAAATTAGACTTTAATCTGTATTTAGATACAATCAGTTCCTGCCCTTTGTCTGGTTTGCATTTTTCATACGTCCTTAGGGCAAAATATATTACTATATCCATTTAAGTGTGTATGTTATTCCCTCTTTGAGCCAATTCTGATGGGAGTTAGGCTCATTCACTCTCCCATTCCTTCCCCATCTTCTCCCCCTCTCCATATTTCTTTTATGTGAGCTACTTTTCTCCAGTTCACCTCTCCCTTTCCCTTTCTTCCAATGCATTCCTCTTACCCCTTAACCTTATTTTAAAGATGTCATCATGGGTCAGCTAGGTGACACAGTGGACAAAGCACCAGCCCTGGACCCAGGAGGCCTGGAGCCCAAATCCAGCCCCAGACATAAGCCACCCCACCTTGCCTGTCCCACAAAAAAAAAAAAACCCAACAAGGATAAACAAAATATATATGCTTTACATATATCATCCCTTCATATTCAATTCACACCTGTGCCCTCTAAGTGGCAATTGTCTAAGAGGCAATTGGGGTTAAGTGACTTGCTCAGGGTCACACAGCTAGTAAGTGTCAAGTGTCTGAGGCCAGATTTGAACTCAGGTACTCCTGAATCCAGGGCCAGTGCTTTATTCACTCCACCACCTAGCTGCCCCCTCCTCACTAACTCTTTTTTTTGTTTGTTTGTTTTGTTTTGTTTTTTGCGGGGCAATGAGGGTTAAGTGATTTGCCCAGGGTCACACAGCTAGTAAGTGTCAAGTATCTGAGGCCGCATTTGAACACAAGTACTCCTGAATCCAGGGCTGGTGCTTTACCACTGCACCATCTAGCTGCCCCTCCTCACTAACTCTTAACAGCAGATGATCCCAGTTGCCTAATCAACCTGTCTTTGGCTGGAACATAGACTCACTCTGTTCTTTTGCAAGTTATGCTGCTCCAGGAGTTGTCTTATGCCATTATTTTTGGAGGTATGTAGACAGATTTTTCAGGAGTATGAGAGTTACAGCCTTTCCTCTGCCATCTTAGCTCCACCCCTGGCATTAATCACTTATTACAGCATAATAAATGTTAGTGTAGGGACCAATTTTTAATTGGGGAATGTTAGCTAGGCAGCTCGCCACAATTTGGGGCAAGAAAGGAGACTGGCAGCCTCCCTCAAAACAGAGCAAGATTTATTTAACAAGAATGAACTTAAAAACACACACACACACACACACACACAAAAGGATCAGTAGGACCAAGGGAAAGGAAATAAAATGGGAAAAAGGGAAATTATATAACCTGTACAACACCACCGCTCAGGAATCAGCTGAGAACACACAGCAGCGTCCTGTCACCTTCCAGCTTCAAGCCAGAATGGTGAATCTCCTCCCTTCTTCCCAGCAGACCCCAGGCTTACCACACACAGCCCCCAGCCAATTGGCTGGCCACTCTGACAGTAACATGATTGGCCTCACTAAGGCTTCCAATCATTATAATTTTGCCAGGTCCATGTAGGAGTCAGCGAGTAGTGATGATGTAAGGTGCCAGTGCCAAGGTGATGGCTACAACCAGTGGGTGGAGCTCTGTGCCATTTGCGGAGCCCCAGAGGCCAGTGTGCGTGCCGAGGTTTGTTTTTTTTTTTAATTCTAGCCAAAAGATGCAGTCATAAAAACCACAAATAACAATTAATTCTTTACATTAGTAAAGAGAGAACACATGGCTTTGAATGTTTGGAAGCCTTACATACCTAGTTAGAGAAAGAAGAGAGCAAGGGCAGTGTGTCTGCCTCATTCAGCATCCCAGGCCAAGAGACTGCCTGAGACAATGTAAGTTCCCTCTGATCCAGAGGAGAGGCAGCCCTTACACACTGCTCAAAGCTAATTGGCTAGCATCATTCAAATCTACTGGCTTACTGGACTTGAGGGTGGTCTGTATTAAAATGAGCAGTTTGTGCTAATGTCAGAGTCCAGAGCACAGTCCCTCTGAGGGAAAAGGCTTTCAGGTAGGTGTGATTTTAATATGTATTATCTCTCTTCAGAGTCCTAGCTCCAACTTTACTGACCCTGAGCTGGCTCTGAAAGAGATCAGGCAAGGCTCCAGCATTAGGCCCTCGAGTAGGGTGCCTCTGGGTCTGCCAAAGACCCATTATTTTCTCATAGTAAGCTATTATAATAAAATTTTACAATCTTTGATAAATTAGTGTGCCTTTTCAGTGCTATACCAATCAAAATATCAAAGAAATATTTTATTAAACTAGGAAAAATAATAAATTCATCTGGAGAAAAATGTTAAGAAATCTTAAGTGAAAACTGAAAAAACTAAGAAAGAGGAGGAACCTAGCAGTATCAGATTTCATACTATATTAAAAGATTTAATCCTCTAAATGATTTGATATTGGTTAAAAGTAGAGTGGTCTATCAGTAGAAGAGATTAGGTTCACCACATATTGAATCAAATGAACCTAATAGCGCAACATGTGATAAACCCGAAGACCCACTTAGCTGTGGTAAGGATTCATATCCACTAAAATTTCCGGGAAAACTGGAAAGTGGTCTTGTAGAAACTAGATATTGATAAACATCTCAAAAAATTGTGAAGATAACCAAACTGGATATAAATTAGAAGACCAACAAAGAAGTTGCCTTTCAAATCCAAGGACAAGGGAACATGCTGTTTCAGGCAAACAAGGCAAAGAGAAAACCACAGAAGATAAAATAAGCAATTTTGAATAGAATTCTTTTTATAATCAAAACTAACTCAGGGATGCAGATTACTAGGGAAAATAATTCTTTAATAAGGGTCTCATTTCCAAGCCATATAACAAGAAGATTCAAATGTATAAAAGTAAGAGCTATTTCCCAATCGACAAATGGTCTAGGTCTACCAACAGACTTTTTAAAAAATGCATTATTAATTTGTTATCATTCTTCTCTTTTTAAAAATTCTTAGTTCCAAATTTTCTCCCTCCCACCTGACATTCCTCCACCCACTGAGAAAGCAAGTCAGATGATATAAATTATAAATGTGAAATCATGAAAAACGTATTTCCATATTAGCCATATTAAAAAAAAATGTGATAACATCATATTTCAATTTGCACTCAAAGTTCATTAGTTCTCTGGAGGTGGATAGCATTTTTTTTCATCATGAATCCTTTGGAATTATCTTGGATCATTGTCTTGAACAAAGTAGCCACGTCTTTAACAAATGATTATAATTACCACATTGCATTAACTGTGCACAGTGTTTTCCTGCTTCTTCTCACTTTACTTTGCATCAGTTTGTATAGTTCTTTCCATGTTTTATTATTTCCCTGAAGCCATCAACCTCATCATTTTTATAGCATAATAGTAGTCCACCATAATCATATGCCACAGTGTGTTTAGCCATTCCCCAATTGATGAATATCCCCTCAATTTTTCATTATTTGCCACCATCTAAAAAAAGCTTTTATAAATTCTTTTGTACATATAAATTCTTTTACTTTATTTTTCACTTCTTAGGGATACAGACCTAGGAATAGTATTTCTGGGTCAAAGGGCATGCACTCTTATAGTCCTTTGGACATAGTTCCAAATTATTCTCCAGAATGGTTGGATCAGTTCACTACTCCAACAGTTCATTAATGTGTTTATTTTCCCTTATCCCCTCCTGCATTTTTTATTTCTGATAGGTGTAAGGTAGTACCTCAGAGTTATTTTAATTTGCATTTCTCTAATCAACAATGATGTAGCACTTTTTTTCATTTGAACATTTATCAATTGGGGAAAGGCTCTTATTTATCTTTTTTACAAATTTGACACAGTTCTCTATACATTTGAGTAATAAGGCCTTTATGAGAGAAACTTGCTCTACAATTTTTGATATTACTTTATTATTTATATTACCTTTTATCAAAATGTAGTTTCCCTGATCATATCTTTTACTTAGGTCTGATTTTGCTTTTGTTTTGTCTAAGATTGTGATTGTTACTCCTGTATTTTTAACTTCAGCTGAAGCATAAAATGGATCCTGCCCTTTTAAAATTAATTTTTTTTTAATTCTGTATGTGTGTTTCAAGAGTATCTCTTCTAAATAGCATATGGTTTCTAATCCATTCTGCTACCTGCTTCTCTTTTATGGGTGAGTTCATCCCATTCCCATTCAGTTATGATTATCGTGTATTTTCCTCTATATTATTTTCTTCTGTTTATCCTTTCTCTCTTTTTATCCTGTTCTTCCTCAAAAGTCTGTCTTGATTCTGCCCACAGCCTCCCTCATGCCTCCATCCTTTTTATCATCTCCACGCTCCATATATCTTATCCCCTTCCCCAACTCTTTCCCTATTAGGTAAGACAGAATTCTATATAGAATTGACCCTGTGTGTGTGTGTGTGTGTGTGTGTGTCTGTGTCTGTGTGTGTTCATGTATATTATTCCCTGTTTGAACAAATTCCAATGAGGGTAAGGTTCAAGAATTTCCTTCCTTTTGTGTGAGAGTATTTTAGGTGAGAATATTTTTCCCATTCTACCTCTCCCTTCCCCCTTCTCCCAGTGCAGGTGTGTGTGTGTATGTGTGTGTGTGTGTGTGTGTGTGTGTGTGTGTGTGTGTGTGTGTGTGTGTGTGTGCTTCTTCATTTTTGGAGGGGAGGAGGGGAGTGGGGGACTGAGATCACAATATAATCAACTCACACACATTCCTTCTCTCTATATGGACTCCTTATAACTGCTCTATTAATGTTAAAGGTCTTAAAAGTTGCATGTGTTATCTTCCCATATAGGAATGTAAAGTGATTTACCTTACTGAGTCCCTCATTACCCTTCAATCTTTATGTTTTTTACGCTTCTCTGGAGTCTTGTGTTTGAAGGTAAAGTTTCCTATTCATCTTTGGGATTTTCATCAAGAATTCTTGAAAGTCCTCTATTTGATTAAACAACCATTTTCCCCCCAAAGAATTATACTCAATTTTACTGGATAGGTTATTCTTGGTTGTCATGCTAGATCTTTTGCCTTCCTATATGTCATTTTCCAAGTCCTATTCTCCTTTAAGTTTGAATCCACTAAATCTTGTGTGATCCTGACTGTGGCTCCACAAATTTGAATTGTTCTGTGATATTTCACTTTGTATCTCTTTTAGGAGGTGACTGGTGGATTCTTTCAATTTTACTTTCTGGATGTAATATATCAGGCAATTTTTCTTAATGATTTCTTAAAATAGTATGTATAGGCCCTCTCTTTGATCATGACCTTAATTTATCAAAATAATTCATAAATTATACCTCAATCAGTTTCCCATGCCAGGTCTTTTTTAATGAGATAATTCACATTTTCTACCATTTTTCATTTTATTTAATTTTGTTCTTGATGTCTCATTGAGTCATTAGCTTTTACTTGGCCAATTCTAATTATTTTTTTGGGGGGGGGAGAGGCAGAGCACTGAGGGTTAAGTGACTTGCCCAGGGTCACATAGCTAGTTAAGTGTCAAGTGTCTGAGGCTGAATTTGAACTCAGGTCCTCCTCAATCCAAGGCCATTGCTTTATCCACTGCACCACTTAGCTAGCTGCCCAGCCAATTCTAATTTTTAAGGGATTTTTTTTTCATTGAGATTTTGTAGCTTTTTTTCCATTTGGCCAATTCTGCTTTTTAAGGAGTTCTTTTCTTTTTAAATTTTTGAACCTCTTTTAACATTTGGCCAATTCTATTTTTAATTTTTTTTCCTTCTTTAGTATTTTTTGTGCCTCTTTTGCCAAACTGGTAATTTTCTTTTCATAATGTTCTGGAATCTAACATACTTATTTCTTTCTTTAGCTCTTTTAGGAATTCTTGTTGGGCTTGGGTCCAATTAGCATTTTACTTTGTGGCTATTTTCGTAGCTCTTTTCACATAGTTTTCTTCTGAGTTTGAATTTCGTTTTCCCTGGCACTGTAGTGGCTTTGCATGGTCAAGTCCTTGTCTTCACTTTAAAAAAAAAAAAATTTCCAGCTACAGAGCCCTGCACATGCAAATTTATTCATTTATTTATTTTTCTGATAAAAGTATGTTATTTTTTTCCAGTTACATGTAAAGATGGTTCTCAACATTTGTTTATACAAGCTTTCCAATTTCATATTTTTCTCCCTCCCTCCCCTCCCCTAGATAGCAGGTAATCTGATATAGGTTATATATATTGAACTCTATGTTAATGGTGGGCTCTGCTCATCTCGGAATGCTAAATCATCATCCAATTTTCTGGCTTTTTCATGCTGCTGTTTTCATAACTAGTTCTAGGGTTTTTCAAATTTCCAATGCTTTCAAAGTAGTATGACCTGGGGAGAGGTGTGGTCACAACTTTTCTTGTCTATTTTATGGTCTTTACACAGAAAGGATCCCTGTTCCCCTTTAGCCACTAGTGCTAGTGTCTCTTTTGGTCCCGGAATTGTGACGAGGTCCTTGTTCTCTTGTAGCCACAAGTGCTAGCATTCCTCTCTTCTTAGAATTGAGATCAGGACCCCTGGTCCATTATGACTGACCACAAGTATTCCTTTCTATATGGTACTATAACTCAGAACTATGCATGGGCAATAGAGTTGGCACTCAGTGCCAGCTACACACAGTGACAGCAAAAAATTCCCTGTCAATTCTTTTTTATCAATTGACTGTTCCCCTTTCTATCACCGGACTAAGAGCTCCCAAAGTTGCTACTACCCCTATTGCTATATCAGCCACCTCCAAGGCCAAGCTGTGATCCAGGCCAGCCCCTTTTTTAGTGTCATTGACCTATGCAGCCAACCTCCCAAAGTGTCTTATACTGGGAAAAAAATGTCTCACTCTGCCTTTTTTTTTCTTTCTTTCTTTCTTTCTTTTTTTTTTTTGCCTAGATACTCCAAAACTTGATTTGAAAAGTAATCTTAAAATTGTTTGGAAAGGAATGTTGGGAGAGTTCAGTTGGGTTCCTGCCTGTACTCAACCATCTTGGCTCCTAACAGATATTTTTCAAAGAAACAAATCCAAACTATCAATAGTCATATGAAAAATAAATATCTGAATCATTAGCAAATAATTACATATACATAACAATATTTCCTCGGTAAGCTGCTTGATGGTAGGTCTATTTTTTTTTGTCTTTGAATTTCCATTGTCTGACACAGAACCTGGTACATGGCAGAAACTTAAATTATTTCTGATTGTTAAACTTTATTTCTACTATATCATGTAAATTTTGGGATCAAGGCAGTCAAACTGATCATTAAAATTGGGTCTATATCTAAACATACCATTGTAATATTTGTAAACAAAAAGGTTTGATGAAAGAAACAAATAGTACAAACATTCTTTAGGGATAGCTTACTTAATAAACAAATTTTTTTTTTTTGTAATTAATGTAGGAACACTTATTTACCTGCAATGTATGGAATACGAATTATTCTTGTCTTGGTAAACTGAACTGAAAGATTTGGCAATGTTCCATCTATCCACTCTACATTCAATAAGAAAATAATTAATATAATAAATAAAGAGGTAGGCACAAAGGCTATGACAACATGTTTATCATTAAACTCTATTACTTAAATGTAACAAAGTTGAATTATTTTGTAAACATAATACAATTCAGAATGTTCCCAAATTAAAACTGAGTTTCCATCACCCAATTAGTCAGCATTTCTTATATACAGATATATGATATAAAAGCTCAATGGAGGCAGTTAGGGGGTGCAGTGAATAGAGCACTGGGCCTGGAGTTAGGAAGACTCATCTTCCTGACTTCAAATCCAGCCTCAGACACTTACTAGCTGTGTGACTCTGGGCAAGTCACTTAACCCTGTATGGCTTAGTTTCCTCATCTGAAAAATGAAGTGGAGAAGGATATGTCAAACTACTCCTGTATCTGCCAAGAAAACCCCAAAGGGCATCACAAAAAGTCAGACACAACTCTATCCTAAGCAAGGTAAAGCCTGTGTTCTAATCTTTACTCAAGTCTAATCTTGTTGGCCTATTTTCAATCAGACCAACAAATAATGAGGATTATATTTTAAATAAGTAAATAACAATAGCTCCATTTTTGTCTTAGGCAGGCTAGATCACAAATGTATGAGACTTTTTAAAATCAGAGAGTTTTTCACACTGGAAGCTATTTCTTTAATAATACCAGCTTAAAAGAAAAGTAATGCGAGCTTTTCTGTTCATGACCTTGCTCCTTAGTATTTCATTATAATAGCAGAGGACATACAGTATAAGTAAAGTATTCAAACTCATTGATTTGAAAGTAGTATGACTTTTCTTGCAAATCCATCAATCCCAAATAACACTAACAGATTGACACTTGTTTCCCCATTGTACTAGACTCTCTATTTTTTTAAAATTATATACCAAACAGTGTAACCTCTTGACAGCCAAAAGGGGAATTTAGGTGGTGGTGGCCTGCCATGTAGTTCTGGAATATAGATTTTTCTATTATTTCACTGGTAAAATTTTATTTGGATAGAGATCTGAATCTAGGTAGGAACATTAATACATTTACAAAACACATATTACAAAACATATCCTGGGGGAATTATTAATCAATGATTTCATGTCAAAATAATAGTAACATAATAAAAGTGCAGCTCATTCTTCTGTAATTTCTTTGTATTCAGAATCCTCATTTTGAAATATTAACTCCTACTTCAATTTATATATCACTTGAAGTAGCATAAATAAAATCTGTGGAATATCTGTACATATAACAAAACACATCAATAATAAAAGGCAATTTACAACATTCCTCAGCCTTTTACAAAGAGATGGAATAAAAACAAAAGAGAAAGTTAAATAGTTTACAAGCTGAAGTCCTCTGAGCATATTAACAAACCTTATGATTTAAAGCATTATTCTGGAAATATACCTGAGAGTGTTTTCCTTAAGTCCAATCTATTCAGAAAGGAGGGATGGTTGGGCACGGGGGATACAGAGGTAAGAAAGGGAGGGCAGAAAGGACCACTGGGTGTCACCATTACTGCATAGAAAGACAAATAAAATAAAATTTATCTAGTGTGCTAAAAAATAACTTAAGGACATTTGGAGAAGTCAAATTTGTAGCCATTCAACTATTTAAAAGAATATATAACCATATATGTGTGTGTTATATCTACATACATGTATGTAAATATGTATACACATATTTCACATGTGTTTGTGTGTATATGCATGTATGCATGCATGCGAATATATATTCAGTAAACCTTGTGGAATACAATGGAATTTTTGTAGTTCAGTGACTAGAATGCCATCTTTTAAAGGTAGCATAACGCGAGCCATGCGAAGTATTTTGTAAGCAGAGTTAGCATCAACCTAACATTTATGAATGGCACCCCATTCTGGCTCTGAATGAAATTACCCATAGGTAAATATTTGTGACAGCATCCTATTTGTTCCTTTTTGCAATGACTTCACATGCACTCTAGGAGTACCGTTTTTGAAGGGATGAAATGGTTCTTTACAATAATCAATTAGGGGATGGAAATAAAAACTCCTATTATGTTATTGATGTTGATGAGAATAAAACAAGTTTCTAAATAACAAATTCTGAAAAAAGACATAGAAAGAGCTTTTTGTTAAGATGACTTACTATGTGGGTGAATAAAGACCTTTAAGATATTTCTGTACTATTTATCTCCTTGATAGAATATAGGACTAAATGTAAAAGAAAAATATGAATTAAGAGCTAAACTTTTATCAGATTGTGTGATCTTTTAAAAGGAAAGAAAGTATTCGCTAAGGAAATTAATAATTTATAGATATGTCTCTCAAATCTTGAATTTAATGTCATCAACTTTACTTTTGGAATCCTAGAAAAGATTATTTATTAAATAGATGAATTCTCCTGTCTTTTAAAAATTTTTTATGAATTACTCTCTCCCAGTTTCATTCAGAACAACAAATGTTAAAGTAGAGAAATACTTGAAGGAAAAAAAAATAGAAATTAATTCTCCTTAAGTATCAGTACTCCCATGAGCATAGGACTTTTAGAATTTGTTTGCTTTTTTAATGCTTTTCATTTAAACAGAACAACAAAGATGCAAATATGAAACCTGCATATTTAAATTACTATAGTAGTCTTCAGCTGTTGCATTTTGGGGTATTTACTTATCCCTACTGTTTTTTCCCATGTCTGCTCAAGCTTCTAGGATCATTTGAAACTAACAATTGCTGATCATAAATGTTACCTCATCCCAGGAGATATTTTTCATGTTAAAGAAGTTGAAAAAGTTTCTCTTCTAGGCAATGGAAATAGCCTTTAATGCCGAATTGCTCTACAGTACCACACTGCCTTTGGGTTTTCAAGTACAAACTAATGTCCACCAGAACTGCCCCTTCCCCTCTTAATCATTTTTCCTTTCATCATATACTGCAAATTTGCATCTGTTGGCTTAAAAATCTATAATTAGTGGTGGACAAAACAAAGAGTCAATGTGATTTCATGTCTAGACAACATGTAAATTAATATGAAAGCAATTGAGTTAAATTCTATACTAATACAAATTAATATTAATTAAGTTTAATCCACAGTTATTAACTGATTAAATGTGGCTGTAGGTAGCTATGTGGTCTTGACTTCTCAGCTTAATAATTCACTTTTTAGTGAGTAATAATTTAAAGCAAATGACATATTAATCAAATCTTTCTTTGTGCCCATTTCTTTGAATGGAACAGCTAGAGCTATATATTTGGAATCTACTTTTTTAAAAAATATGCAAAAAAAACCCCTCATCTTTCCTTACCTTTAATAATATATTTCTGCTAAATGGATAGTTTCAGACTTGTTGAGACTTAAGGAGACTACTGACTCTCAGAAAGTCCATTTGTCTGTGTTAATGTGGAAACTGCTCTCTTTTCTTGCTGAGGAAACAAGGAAATGCAAATTTCCACTAAGTTCTCTCCCTCCAACTAGACTATAATAATAAAGTATGTGATAAACATACAGACAAATCTCATAAATATCCCAGTGGAAGAGACTTGTTTTGGGAAATGAATTTTCCCCAAAGTACACAAAAGGTGTGTGCCTAATAAGATAATAATTACATCTAAGCATGTATTTTAGTTGTAAACTCTGGGGGGGAAATAACATCATTTTAGTTTGGGCACTATTTCCCTAAGATATGAATATTGGTATGTTAACTATGATTTGATTTTTCTTGGCACATGTGTACCAGCAGATACACTTTATTCTTCTAATTATTTTTGAGAGTAAGTAAAAAACTTATAATGACTGTAATCAGGATACACAGAGGAAATACTGATTTCTGCTTCCATTAGCCAATTCTCATAACAAAATTACTAATATTTATCAGATAATTGGATATCCAAAGAGAGCCCACCACATGATGAAAAGTATTTTATTTTTCTTAGCTTTTTCCAGTATGCCACTCATTTGTTTGTCATAAAACTCTGCCGCTTAAAGTTTGAACAGGCCTTTGGAACCTTTTTTGAATATAACATACATTGAGTTGATAATTAAAAACTATGTGATATCGAAACCAGGGTCATTGTATTTGTATAGACTCTTTTATAGACATCCTACTCATTGCCATAATAACTGAAGCTGTCATGACAGTGGTCTGTGCCTAGCATGAAGCCCTAAACAATTCTGACAGGCTGCAGCTCATTAAGGGACACTCATTTTGTTGAAATGTCTATCAGCTCTTAGGGATGCACCAAGATGAATAGGCCCAAAACAATAGGCCCATTTGTTAGAGCAGTAGCTTCTCTAATACATGATGAGACAATCAAGCCAAGCTGCCTTCGGCACAAAGACATAATTAATCAAATGGACAAATGGTTCAAAAATTGCTCTAGTATAGTCTGTAGTGGACAGAGGTTTCCATGGAAACATTGGCGTTTGCATCACAGTTAATGACCATTCTGTACAATAAAGATCCCCCCCCACCCCTGCATAGACACTCCTACATTACCTCCCCCATCCTTTCTCAAAATGCACATACAGGAACACAAATACACACATGCATACAACTTGAAAAAACAAATTGGGGGTAGGGTGAAGAGGTGGTGGGAGTAGTGGCTTAAAACATAAGCATTTGTACCTAAACTCTATATTCCAGAAAGAAATTAACAATTGTATTTGGTCATTTATGAAACAGATTCTAGTATTTATGTTAAGGCTCTATCATACTTTGCACATAGTAGGCATATTATAAATGTTTGTCACACTGAATTGAATACTTAGGAGGAGGATTACATGGAATAACAATCTTAAATAAGAATGTTTAAAGGCTAGTTAGTAAGTGCTGATAATGAAGTATTCACAGACACAGCATGGGCTGAATTAATGTATTTGAAACACTTTTAGCAGGTTGAGAAATTAAAACAAATAAATGTAAATAAAACGTCTTTGGTAAAATGTGGCACCAATATTAACTTCTCTTAGATGAGAATGAACATGAAATTGAAATCTCAGACTTGGAGAACATATGATTCAACACATCACCTTCCTCTTGCTAAAAAGGTGAGGAACTTTGCAGGCAGAATGCTGTATATGCTGTCAGATATGATCACTGTGTCAGTTGGATTTGATGAACTGTCTTTCAATGCTGCTGGGGATGGGAGGGGGAGAGGGAGAGGAGAAAGTTTTGAAGAGGAATCGGTTATATTCTGAGAGGACAAAAGTGGGCAAATATTTTTAATAAAGAAGTATAAAATGAGAGTTTGATTCAATAGAAAGAATGAAGAAATTGGCAACATAGGAAAAGAGTTTGGATCCCAGCTCTACCACTTACTATTAAATGACTGTGGGCAAGTCATTTAATATCTCAAGGTTTCAGTTTCCTCACACATAAATTGAAGGCATGGAACTAGATGACCTCTAAGGTTCCTTCCAGCTATAAATCTAACATCCCATCAAGGTGAACACATTTATCTTGTCATCAGTAACAACAGTGATGAATAATTAACAAAGTCCAGGGTGCAATTATAATTAGGCTTTTTAACATCGGGAATCTCAGTCACCACACTTAAGTATTTGTACCCTTCTTACATCTCCTATCCACAGAAGCTTAAAAATCCTGTGGCCTATTTCTCCAGGCTAGGGATTCTTAACCGCATTTGCTCTGTGTGTGTGTGTGTGTGTGTGTGTGTGTGTGTGTGTGTGTATGTGATGAACCCTTGGGAGACTCTAATGAAGCCTATGGGTCTCTTCTAAGAATACTGTATTTTAAAATAAAATAAATAGCATTACAAAGGAGAAAAATTATATTGATATGCAGTTACCAAATATTAAAAAAAAAAGGGACTCAGGTCAAGAATGCTGCTATGGACCCTTGGTCTTTGCTAGATGGCATTATTCAATGCCTATGGGTTTAATAATATAGATTGATCCTTGTTAATCTATTACTCAATCAAGTAAAATACACCTTAACCCAGTTAAAATGCCCAGAGATAGATGGGATTGATGAACTCACAGGTGCCTTCTAGTTCCAAGTCCTGGGGAACTTTAAGTACATTTAATATTAGTGGACTGACAGTCCCTCTTCTGAATTGCAATCGCCAAGATGTTTCTGCTGAATCTGCTTTATGTTAACACGTTTTGCATGCTTGATTTTGTTCATGTCTTACCTCTCCCATTTTATTGGAAGTTTCTTGAGGGCAAGGTCTGGTTTTTATTTATATCTGTAAACCTTGTATATTTTCACATACATGAAATAGTTAATTTTTTATGTTGCCTTAGAATCATAGATTTTAGCACTAGAAGAAAATTTAGAGATTATCTATACCAACACCCTCTTTTTATAAATGGAAAAAAAAAAAACCCTGTCACACAGGTAATAACTGGATTTGAACCTAGATCCTGTAGATCCAAACCTCATGTTTGTTAATTATCCCCACCCTCCACTATACCTATGTAACCTATGATTAATAAAATATGACTTTCAACTCTGTTGGAGGTGAAAGTGACCAGCTCTAACACCAGCATTCAAAATTTTGAAGTTCAATTTGAGGATGGAATGAAGTGGAGAGAAGGGAATTAGCATTTATGTAGTGCTTACTATGTGTCAGGCAGTGCTAAGCACTCTACCAACATTATCTCATGTGATCATCACGACAACCCTGCAAGGTGGGTGCTGATATTATTTCCATTTTACAGTTGAGGAAACTGAGGCAAGCAGCAGTTAATTGACTTGCCCAGTGTCAACCAGCTGGGAAATGTCTGAGTCATATTGGAAACTAGATCTTCCTGACTCAAGGACTAATTTCTTATTTACTTCACCACCTAGCTTCCTGAATGAGACCCTGACAACTCACTGAACAGGTCAAAAGATTTACTTTGTGCTAACACAGCAAGAAGATGTAGCAAAGATAAGATGACAACTTCTCTGAATGAACTACCTCAAGTCTCCCTTTAGAAACACATCTGTTGGGGGCAGCAAAGTAGCACAGTGAATAAAGCACCGGCCCTGGATTCAGGAGGACCTGAGTTTAAATCTGGCCTCAGACACTTGACACTTACTAGCTGTGTGACCTTGGGCAAGTCACTTAACCCTCATTGTCCTGCCCCAAAAACAAACAACAATGAGAAACACATCTGTTCAGGGGAGGATAGTATGAAGGTCATTGTGACTCTCAGGAATATACCAAGTTCAAGGGGCCTAAACTTCATGCACTTGAAATATTTCCTTAAGTGGCTTAAGATCATCATTATGGAAGCTGGGGACAATCAAATTCCCAAGAGAGCTTTGTTTTCATTTAGGAAAAGTTCACATCTATGGGGAAGGCAAGAAAGTGCAACTTAATTCCACCTCATGTTGGGAGTCAAGAGAAGCATAGGCTAATCAGATATGGGACAGATATTGTCTCTTTTTAGAGGAAAATAATCTCTCTGGCATAAAAGAAGAGGAGGAAGAGAGGCCTTGGGCCTACCACATGTGACTGGGAGTAGGAGAGAAAGAGCTGCATCAGGAAAATGGTGGTAAATATTAATCTAAGCACAACCTCATTATAGATAATATTTCAGTGGACCACCTATTTTATTTACATACAGGATTAACCATGTTTCCTCTTCTTCCCTTTTCTCAAATTCTTGCAGAATGGATGAAAAATACTGTGAAGGATAAAGCATAAGTAGAGCTACTATGTATACCTGTGACAATTTTGTGGCATCAAGATTCCATCCAAGAAAACAAAACAAAACAAAGCTTTATTTCAGTTAATTATTTTTTATCACCTGCAGAGACCAGACCAGCACAATAAATACTTTGCATATAATAGGTGCTTAATAAATTGTGATTGGATGAATGAATGAATGTTAGCAGAATATAGATATTTCACAATAGATTTGTCCTTCCTAACTACAAACTAAACATAAGAGAAATATCCATAATAAGAATGTAGTGGGCCACAGATGTCCATGTTTTATCCACATAGGATTCATTGCTTATACACCCCAGAGTCCCAAACACAGGGAAGAATTGATTGTGTAATTATACATTTGTTTCTAGGTGCTATGTATAACATGAATATATGATCCCTTTTTCTTTACACATTTGAATAAAGGTGTAAAGAATGGTGTTCTGAATCTTTAATGCTTTTTTAGAAGTGTCACGTAGCAATAATCTTCCACCTTTAAGCAGTATTGTGTTTAAGTTTTACAATACTAGCCATTTGACTTTATTCTTTGAGATATACCACTGCATTAATCCTTTCACTTATGAAATGTTTTTTGCTCTTCTACTAATTTAGTCTCCTTTTCTAGATTTTGCACATACATACCACTTTGCATTTGTATTAATTCTAGTATCATTTCCTTCATTTTTTCTCTCTCCAAATTTTACTTACCATAGTATTTTCATGCAAAGGTCTTCTAAATTTTTATTAAGTGTATTACAGAACACTGTCTCAAACCTTATTTCAATATGGTGAGCTGGATATATTAAAGATGACATCATTATTCTCTTTTTAGAAATAGAAAAACTTAGGTATAACATACTAATGGTATACAGATAGAATCCAGTAGAATATAAGATAATGGCTGACAGATATTATTTTATTTATGTCTTTGTATCCTTAATGCATTGGCAGGTAGGCAACCAGAATTTATTCAATACTTAAGGTGTGCAAGTCATAGTGCTAAGTACTGTGGATACTAATATAAGGGGGGCAGGGGGAGAAGACAATCTCAAGCTCTCAAAGAGTTTAAATTCTAATAGGAGAAGAATCATTAAAAAGAGAGTTCAAAGTCAGGAAGGGTGGGGAGAAAGTACCCAAACGGAGGCATTGTGGTGAAGTCTAGAGAATACAGCCACAAGGGAAATAAAGCATGGCCACCCTGGGCCCATCTCTAAAAGATAAGCCCTCAGAAGAAATTCACTAGTAGAAGAGGGACATTCTAGGGTGATGTGCAAATGGACTCTGTAATAGAACTAAAAAAAAAAAACAACACTTTTGATAAGTGCATATCATGCATGCTTGAAGCAAGCCTTCTCACCTTGGGATATTCCTCCACCTTGCCAAGCCCCTTCTCCCATTTGTGAGTTCCTTCCAGAAGCACCATGTTGGGGATAGGCCCAGACTAGTAATACTTCTTTCCCTTTCCAGTTATGCTTCTCACTCCCAATAATTTGTTATCATTCCTCATGAATGCTACAGGATCTGGATCCCTCTTTCTCAAAGGGAAGAAAAACAGAGGTAGGCTGTGCCTATGGAAATCAAGAATGCTTTTTATTAAGTAGGTACAACACAATTATGTGGAAGAAATAGCCTAAATCTGAATAGCTCAATTTTGGGAAAGTGTTAGAACTTCCCTTCTTCACGGGGGAGCAGGACAATAGAGTAGCATAACAACCAGCCAATTGAAAGGATTTCTGAGGCTCATAGCTGCTTGACATACCAGTGATCCTTTTCAAGTAAACTCTAGCTGAATTTGGAGATATCTGTAGCTGCCGAAAAACACAGAGCCAGGCTTGATCAGCTCAGGGGCAATCTTGAAAAGAAGCTGAAGGCTAAAGACCTTGCTCAGGACTTTCTAAATATCCCATTCATCTTGTCTGTACTGTAGCCTTGAGCTCTCTGCATGATCCTGCTTATCTCAATTTACCAAGAAGTCAGTGCCCTGTTCCTGAAACTCTCTATCCTTCATGCCTGGAACTCTCTATCCATTATATAACACCTTCCCTCCCTAATTAGTCCATTCTCCACTTTATTAGAAAATTATATAAACTATTACTCACTTTCCCCAAATTGAGCTGTTCAGATTTAAGCTATTTCCTCCACGTAATTATGTTTTACCTACTTAATAAAAATCATTCTTGATTTTCACAGGCACAGCCTCCCTCTGTTTTTCTTCCCTTTGAGAAAGAGGGATCCAGATCCTGTAGGGTTTCATAAGGAATGATGACAAATTATTGGGAGTGATAAGCATAACTGGAAAGGGAAAGAAGTATTACTAGTCTGGGCCTATCCCCAACATGGTGCTTCTGGAAGGAACTCACAAATAGGAGAAGGGGCTTGGCAAGGTGGAGGAATATCCCAAGTTGAGAAGGCTTGCTTCAAGCATGCATGGTATGCACTTATCAAAAGTATTGGGTTTTTTTAATTGAATATAATTTAATCCTAAACATAGAGCAGAAAAAACCTTAAAGCTTATCTGATTTAGAGAAAATGGTTGTGATCTTCCTAGATAGATCAAGCATGTGGCTCCAAGAAGCTGCAACATGCAGAGTTGTCATAAACTGTGTGTTTTGGCAGAAGAGCTAAACTAGGTTGAGGGTAACCAACAGGCTTCAAACTCATTGGTGAGTTAGGGGTGTTTTTTTTTTTAATAATTGCTATAAACATCAGTTTCAGGTAAGCCTATATTAATTTATCAGAAATATAACAGATTGACCATGTGCCTCCCTAATTTCTCATAGTCTCAGTCCAGTGGGAGAGAAAGCAGGGAGAGAGCTTCAGCATGCCAGTTAGCTTGAGCTGTCTCCCAAAGAGGCAGCATGTGATCTCAAGGAAAACCCAAGAGAGCTAGTGAGAGACAGAGACCCTGTGGATGCAGAAAGCCAGGAGAGGCTCACGAGACACCCAAGAAGCCCTTGCATGGCAGTTTCCAGGGGTTTTTATACTCTTTTAATAGAGACATGTCATTATACACTGATCAAAGCTAATTGGATTATTATGCATCAAAGAAATCTAATTGGTTAGCATCATTCAACTCTATTGGTTGACATGATTGTATTTGGTCTCCATTAAAATGAATTTTAGAGATGATATCAGGGAAAAGAATGCAAAAAAAAAAAACCCTTCACTAGAATTGCTCAAGGCAAAATCCACCAAGTAGGTGTGTTTTAATCCCATCAATCCTTCACTCATCTAGACAAAAGAATATTTCTATTCCTTTTGGCCCACATGATATTTGATGAAGTTTATCAAGGAGACTGGGACTTTCTGGAGTGGGAACAAGAAAGTGATCTCTGGGTACCCCCAAGAAATCCACTTAATAATTATTTTTTCACAGGGAGATGACTACTCCAAGTCTATGAAGACTTCCTTGGTAGAATGGGCAGATGAGAACAATTTGTTTCAATGTCTTTGAAGACAGCTAAAATAGGATCTGGAGAGATTCTTAGAGCTTGGTCAGACACTGAAGATGACAAAATCATTCACTGCATCATGGGTCATTACCAGTTGTCTTGACTTTTGTTCTGTCACGAGACTTCAATGACTGGAAGAAAGAGTCTGAGGACTTTGTACACCACTGTATCACTTAAATCCTACCCAATTGCAAGTCAAGATATCACCCCATAATGTCACTAGTCCTCTTCAAAAATGAAGGATGAACAACAACAATCTTAGAATCATCATCTGTAAAACAAAGGAGTTGGATTTGGCCTCTGATATTTTACTTCCAACTCTACATTTGTGTTTCTTTGTTATAACATATTCATTAGCTTATATTTAAGATCCTGGCTTAATATTTTTTAAGTTTCTGGGGGCAGCTAGGTGGTACAGTGGATAAAGCACCAGCCCTGGATTCAGGAGGACCTGAGTTCAAATTTGGCCTCAGACACTTGACACTTGCTAGCTGTGTGAACCTTGGCAAATCACTTAATCCTGATTGCCCTGCAAAAACAAAACTATTTTTTTTAAGTTTCTGAATGATTTAAAGTTCAATGTATTTATTCTTCAGTAATAAGGAAACAGCAGTCTGAATACAAGTTGAATAACATTTCTCATTATTTTGTTCTTATTACTGCTAACATTGTTATAATAATAACTAATAAATATGCTGCATTTTAAAGTTTGAAAAGCACTTTATGTGTTATCTCATTTGAATCTCACAACAACCCTGTGAGGTAGATGCTATTGTTTTCTCTTTTTGTAGATGAATAAACTGAGACAGAAAGATGTAACAACTTACCTAAGGTCGAATAACAAGTAAGTGTCAGGAGCAGAATTAAGATTGATGTCTTCCTGGGGCAGCTAGGTGGCGCAATGAGTAGAGCACCGGCCCTGGATTCAGGAGGACCTGAGTTCAAATACGGCCTCAGACACTTGTGTGACCCTGGGCAAGTCACTTAACCCCAATTGCATTACCAAAAAAAAAAAAAGATTGATGTCTTCCTGACTGCCTTAGCTGTCTTCATATATGATACTCCTGGTAAAGCTCTATTGTGTGGCATGAACATAACCCTGATTTATCCAAAGTCATGTTAAAAATTCACAAGATATGGGGGGTGAGGCAGAACAAAAAATACAGACCAAGTGTCTGACCACATACCCCATGGCTTAGGACCAATCAAGCTATTTTTGAAGAGATTAATCACTAGATAGTTGGTCAAGAGGTATTTTATTTCAATACAGCAAATAATCATTCTACCCACTTAGGCTGGAAAAAATTGAAATTGGTGTTGATGGAGGGAATGTATAAATCAATGAAATCATGGATTCTTCAAGAAATCTCTCTCACTCTCTTTCTCTCCCTCCCTCCCTCCATGGAGATCTGAATTTTGTTAAGTTTCTCCCTTTCACATATTTGATATACCTATTATAAAAATGAAGTTGATTCTAGATATTGGATACAAACAGAAAGGAAAAATAAGATTTTTTTTGAGAAAAGAAAAACCCTAAAATGATCCTGTCATTGAAATAGCTATAGGTTGGTTAAATAGCGTGATTAATTAGAACTCTGTTTGTGAAAGGTTCAGATAAAATTCCTGCCTGATACATATAGGATGTAGGGCCAATACTGCAATGCCATTATCAAGGGCAGATCCTCAGTTTGTCAACCACCTTTAATTGTAAAGAAGCCAACAACATATGTTTAACTTAAATGCATGTATGTGGTGCTTAAGAAAACATTTGAACTTTGCTCACATTCTCTCTCTGGAAAGCATATGGAAAACTAGGCTTCTAATGTTAAAAAAAATCGTGATAAAAATATCAGGTAGGTTAAATTTTTGGTCCATTTGTGGAAATTCAATGGGGAGATTTATTTTTAAGATTTTTTGTTTTGGTCAGGCAATTGGGGTTAAGTGACTTGCCCAGGGTCACACAGCTAGTAAGTGTCAAGTGTCTGAGGCCAGATTTGAACTCAAGTCCTTCTGACTCCAGGGCCGGTGCTCTATCCACTGCTCCACCTAGCCGCCCCTCTTTTGGAGATAAAAAAAAAAAAAAAGAATCATCCATGTTTAAATGATAGATGATTCCATGCCTATGCTTGCTCCTTTTATTGATTATAAAATATTAGGCCAATAAATCAATGAGCATTTATTAAGCACTTACTATGTGTCAAGTACTGTAGTAAGCACTGGAAATACAAACACAAGTGAAAAGAAAGATAGTCCTAGCCCTCAAGGACCTTATATTCTATTGAGGGAAGGTAACTCATTAAAAAGAACTGAAAGGAAAGGGAGAGGTACCCAAGTGTGGGCATGATGGAGAAATCCTGGGACAGGAGTGAAGCCAGGAGAGGAATGAAGGAGTGAGTGTGGATTGACTCAGGCACTTCCACAAAAAAGGAGGTACCAAGTACCTCTATTTGTACCAACATACTAAAAGGAGTTAATATAATAGAATAACAGATTTTGAGCTGCAAGGAAATTTAAAAGATGCACAGCTCAATTCCTTTATTTTCTAAGTGTGGAAACTGAGGTCCAGAAAGTTTGCAGTTGACAAACCTTCTATGGCTTAACAATGTGGTTATGGGTAGGGGAGTGGAACTTGTCACCCAGGAACTAATGTTCTGGAGATAAACTACTCTGAATATAGGTAGGATAATACTCAGGTGACCAGTGGTCACCCTTCCGGTACTCAAAGCCTTTCCAGCTCCCAGGTATTTGACAGAACTTTCTGCACCTGAATCAACTTAAAAAAACCCAGACTCACCTCCAGGTCATTTGAGACATCAGAATCAGATTTTGAAGGGGAAAGAAAATGTTATTAGTCATAAAAGGTGCAGCGTTAAACCTGCTTTTGACCTTGGGATCATAGATTGATCTCTAGAAAGGGTCTCAGAATATAATTAGTCCAACTTTTTCATTTTATAGATTAGGAAACTGGCCCAGAAAAGTTGTATGTCTCCCTCAAAGTCACACAGGAACTAAGTAGCAGTTGTAATTCTCTATCCCAAGCTTCCTGCTGCTTTTTTGGAGTTACTTTTAGGGGTCTGTAATGTTTCAGTTCTTCCAAGGTGGTATGATCTAAGGACAGGTGGGGTTATTGCTCTCCTGGCCTATGCTCTAGTGACCACAAGCACTCTTTTCCACCCTGACACTGTGACTAGGGTCCTTGCTCCTCTTAGTGTTTCTCCTGACCCCAGATTTCAACCTGGAATCATGTATGGGCAGTGCAACAGAGAATAGAGGCCTTCTCCCAGTGCCAGCAAAGGTTCCCTTGTAATCTCTTACCAGTTGTTTAACCTCTTTAGTATCTGTGGGGTGAGAGTTCCTGAAACTATGAACTGCTGATTCAGTTACTCAGCATGCTCAGTACTGTGTTGCACTCTCACCCCAGTGAGACAGACCTTTCCTGCTGACCTTATAAATTTTTTGGAGCTAGAAAATTGTTTCCCTTCATCCTTTTGTTGGTTCTGCCACTGTAGAATTCATTTTGAGGCATTATTTTAAGGTTGTTTGGAGGGGAATTTGGCAGAGCTCAGGAGAGTCCTGCCTTTATTCTGCCATCTTGGCTCCATCTCCACCATGTGCTATGTTAAAGTCCTCTTCCTAAATAGATATTTGAAAATGTTCCAAATCTTTGACTTTCTTTTTTTTAATTTAATTCTATTTTTTCAGTTGACAAGCTTTTCTTTTCTTATCTCTTCCATTTCTGAAAATTAAAATAAAAAATCCTTATAACAAATTTACACAGTCAAAGCAGTTTTGAACTCTACCCCAAAAGTTTCTAAACTGTATATAAACTTTGATTCAGCACTAGTAAGCCTACACACCAAGTAGATCAAAGAAAGATAAACAATCCACTTGAATAAAAATAGTTATAGCATCTCTCTCTCTCTCTCTCTCTCTCTCTCTCTCTCTCTCTCTCTCTCTCTCTTTTTGTTGTTGTTGGGCAACAAGGGTTAAGTGACTTGCCCAGAGCCACACAGCTAGTAAGTGTCAAGTGTCTGAGGTTAGATTTGAAGTCAGGTCCTTCTGAATCCAGGGCCAGTGCTTTATCCACTGCACCACCTAGCTGCCCCCATATAGCATCTCTTTTTATGGTGGCAAAGAACAAAAATTAAGGGGCTGCTTATGACTTGGGAAATGCCTAAATAGACTTTCTCTTTTGTTTGTTTGTTTTTGGTGAGGCAACTGGGGTTAAGTGACTTGCCTAGGGTCACACAGCTAATTAAGTGTTAAGTGTCTGAGGCCACATTTGAACTCAGGTCCTCCTGAATCCAGAACTGGTGCTCTATCCACTGTGCCACCTAGCTGCCCCGTAAATAGACTTTCAACAGCTTACTTCCTTTTGATCCCCACTTCTCTTCTTGGTACTAGTGATTTACTTGCTTCTTAAAAGTACTTCTTTGTGAAGTAGCTCTACCTGGGAACCCACCTGAGCCAAAGATGGAAGAAGTTTTAGTTGCTCCTTTCCCTTGGTCTAAGTTCTAGTTCATGATTACTTTAAAGCCCTGCTATTTACTGCTCTCATTCCATAAGAATATAAGGAAAGAACATTTATTTCTCGACATCTGATGTGAAAAGATATGTAGTGCTGATTTGGGGGCGGGGGAGGAAAAGTGAAAAGTCTTTTCAAAATCTTAATGTTAACTTGGGACTAGATTCTAATTCTATACTGTAAAACTTAAGAGACACCTGCGCACAGTGAATGAGAATCAAGCCTAAAATATTTAAATTTGGCTGCCTGTGCTAGGCATATACCACTAAACATCATGAAGACAGTCCCATTACTGCCTTCTTTTTTTTCCCCAAATGGGAAGGTTACATATGAAAAGAAGGTTCAATTTTCTTCCCTCATTGGGGAATAATTAATTCTTTGTCCTTCATGCACATGTTAAATGTGTTTGTGGTTTATGTATATGTGTATACATGCATATACATATAAATATATACACATATATGTGTTTATTTGTATTTATGGGTCTTTGTGCACATTTATTTATGTAAACTATGTCAACATATGCCATATCTAAAATATTCTGTCCATATGTAAGTAAACATATAGATATAATAATCTGTGACTGCTTGATTGCTACCAAAAACTATCCTGTCACAATATCATATGTGTCTTTGTAGTCTTTTAACCTAAGGATTTGGGGGAAATAAAGAGAAGTGAGCTACTGGTAAAAACAACAACAACAATAACATTAATCTTATCTTAACCTTTTGTGTTTGATTTATAAAATTTTCTCCAAGTGGTTAGTGCCTTTTTAAGAAGTTAATCTATAGAAAAGTCAAACCTTTCTCTTCTGTTATTTCATACTAAAGAAAACCGAATTATGTTTTCACCCTTTGTTATCTTCTTAAATGAATATATTTATAAATGAAGATGTTTTCCATTTTGATAATCTGACATTCAAAGGGATAAAAAACAAACTCTGAATTGTGAGTTTAATACATTTAGAAAAAGAAGTGGCATAATATAAGAAATAGATATATAAGCAGATCCATCCATCCATCCATCCATCCATCCATCCATCCATCCATCCATCCATCCATCATCTATCTATCTATCTATCTATCTATCTATCTATCTATCTATCTATCTATCTATCTATCTATCTATCTATCTATCTTTTAATCAATCTTCAAAACAATTAGAACCCCCAAACTCCATTAGAGGACATGTTCACAGCTACCTGGTCATTTCTTAGAGTTAGATGTTAAATAGTAATGGTTTGAGAGATTTTTAAAGATCTTTGCTGGAAGAGCATGTATAAAACAGGTTTTGAATGATGTGAGGAAAATACTGCATACTTTTACTTGAAAACCATGATTTTCCTGATTAGTTTAATGGCTTAAAATATTTTTTAAAATTTTCACTTTTTCAGTAAAGTATGACCTTATGACCTCAGCTAAAAAGGATGGGGGTGGGGAGGTATTTTGGGTCCCTTGAGGAAAGAAGAGGCTTTATTTCAATTCATCTGTAGTCTTTAGACCATGCCACTATTTCCCTTAGAAATGGAACAATCTAATGTTCTGCTGTGCTATGTCATTTTCATCTTTCTAAGTCCCAGTCAAGGATGAACTTTTCCAGAGAAAGGAAAAAAGTCTTAGACCCATACAAGTGCAAACTGGTCCTAAAGTCTTGTCTATTTTGTGCATATATCTTGGAAATACTAGCACTAGAAATATCTTGGAAATACTTGGAGTAGGAAAGAACAATTATTTATTCAGGAATTTTCCTTCTATTGTTATCTCAAATAAGCTAATTTCTTGTTTATCTTAAAGGTCTTGCCTTACTATTATTAAAGATAAATCTCATACCGTTTATTTTACACAAGGAAGTGAAATTTATCCAATACTTCCATAAAGAAATATTCCTGATCTTGGCATGAGAGGACACAGACAAAAGTTACACAAAATGAGGGTTGAATGAATTTTAACTGGCACTTTCAGAGGGTGTATACAAATCAAGGACAGCTAGGTGGTACAGTGGACAGAGTGACATTCCTGGAGACAGAAAGATTTGAATTCAAATCTCATCTTAGACATTTTCTGGTTATGTGACCCTGGGCAAGTCATTTAACTTTTATTTGCCTAAGTTTTCTCATCTGTAAAATGGGGATAATAATTATCCCTACCTTGAAAGGTTATTGTGAAGATCAAATGAGATAATAATTGTAAAATCCTTCACAGATTGTCTGACAAATAATAGGCATCATATAGATGTTATTGTTATTATTAATTATTATTAATGTATTCACAAATCAATTGAAGTTTCTAAGTTTAACCACAGAAGTTAACAAAAAGGTGACAAATAGGTATGTAATTTTAAAAACAAATACATGTATGGAGATGTTTGAAATTTTCTCACACCTTTTAAATTCTTTCCCCCTATTGATAATACTTTAAATTTATTCTCTTGTATTTCAAAGTAAAAGTAGCTATCACTTATAACTTACATTGAATTTTGCAGAAGTCCGTCCCTGTAGATATGCTGCCAGTACTGGCTAACCTGAAATTCTTGGAGCTGCAAATGTCTGAGTGGAGTACTTGCAAATGTAAACCTGATTTATAGGTATTAATACCTTATTGTTTACTATTATTATTATTATTATTATTATTACTGATGGTATAAAGATTCTACTTCTTTAAGTATGGCTAATTGTAGATTCAGACATGGAGAAATAAACCATTTTTTCAATTTTTCTCTTCATATGTTCTCAAACTGAAATTCACAGAGAAGGGCATAGTGCTTGTCCTGCCCCTTCCAGTTCCTGTAATACTTTTATACCCCAAGGAAAATTAGAATGAAATATCATTGCTCTGATTGTATTTTGGTTTCTGTCTTTTTTACTTTGCCCACGTCTTAATGCTTCTGTCTCTGTCAGTAACACCTCCCATCTGTGGAACACAGGGCTGCCTTAAGGGTTCTTTTCCCATGGACCAGGCCAGTTTATTTGTCAACTATCTTCAATTCAGTTTAGTATGTCAGTATCATTCTTAAAGAATATTTCTAAGGGGATATACCCTTTCCTGTTAAGATCATAATATTCTGATAGTGACTACAACTATACATAAATCCATACAAATAGAACATTTTCAAATAAATATACAAGTGTTCTAATATATGGACTCTGTAGTTTCTAACTATATTTTTATTGGCTCAACATTTAGTATGCTGCCTAATTTTCTTAATTGAATTTTTAAAAAATTTGTTCTCTTTTATTATTAGTTTGTTCCCTTTTTCACAATACTTAGCAGAGACAATCAAATATTGATTCATTTGGGTTAGATATTTGGTAGGAAGATTTTAGCACTAAGTAATACTGTGTATATGTTTTCAAATACTTGCATACGACCAAGTACTTCTTACAGCTTGTTGTTTTCTTAACTAGACTATGCTTTATTATATCTTTTCACTCAACCAGGTATTGGTTTTCAGTCACCCAGTTTATTACTGGTGCCTGTGTCCCTTTTATTGTATCTGCTGCTGAGCCTTTCTATTTCCATGATTTAAGATACAATAAAGACATCAACCTTCATTTTCAACTGAGTGTGTCCTTGTGTTTAATTTATTTATGATTTCTGGTGAATGCGTATGTGTTATCAGTGGTGGATCTGGAATTATTCTGCAGAAATCAAATTAGAGTTCCCCTGCCTCCCTAGAGTTCCATATGGAGAAGAAAAATAGTTAAAGCTTCAAATTAACTGAAAAAGGGAAAGCGACTCCTTCTGTGTCTACCATACACATCTTGCAACACAATTGGAAATAGCAAATAAAGGGACAAACAATAGTTGGCAGCAAATAAAGTGGCTGTTGGACAATCAGTGCATTTGCAGAAGACTAGTATCTCTTTCCAGAGGAATACACAGCTTTGAAGGTTTACATAATCTATCTAAATCGAGTGATATACATGCATACAGATACATATACACACTTGTATATATGCATATATACACTCATATATATGTGTGTGTGTGTGTGTGTGTGTGTGCATATACACACACACATACATACATATGTAAAACCTCAATGGCTTAGGTTCTGCAGGAGAGAAGAATAGAAGACATTAATTGAGACCCAGTATGTTTTGAGTTACTTTTTTGGGTGGATGACATCTGAGTATAATTTTAGTTCCTTAAAGAATTTTTTTTGGCTTAACGCCAGGGCCATATTGATTGATAGTTTTAGAAAGTTTCATTTTCTATTCTTAAATATTGCCTCTTTATTATTTTTTTTATTATTACTCTAACACCTACAAATGTCAGGTTTTGAGACAGATCTCTAGAAAGAATGATTTCAAATAATCCCTCTCTCTCTCTCTTTTTTTTTTTTCAGGGCAATGAGGGTTAAGTGACTTGCTCATGGTCATACAGCTAGTAAGTGTCAAGTGTCTGAGGCCAGATTTGAACTCAGGTCATACTGAATCCAGGGCCGGTGCTTTATCCACTGTGGCACCTAGCTACCCCAAATAATCTCTTAAAGAAATAAATCCTTTACTAATTGAAGCTAATTCCCTCTGTACCTAAACTACTGGTCAAATCATTTAACCTCTCCATGCCTCAATGTCCCCCTTTATGAAAAGAATAATACCTGTTCCACATACTTGATGTTATTTGTGAGGATAATAATAAATGCATAATGCCTTAAAGTTTATTAAGCATTATGCATACAGCATCTCATTTGAACCTTATAGCAACTCTAAAAGCAGGTATTATTGTGATATCTCCATTTTGCAGAAGATGATGAGATATTTTGTTTGTTTTGTTTTGTTTTTTTAAGAACCTTCTTGTTTTTACTGTTAGGATCTGGGTTACTTGAGAGGGGTGAAACAGGAGGAGTGGGTGGCTCCAATACCCAGCTGGCCATGTTTCTCAGGCTTATAGCTTACAGAGAATTCGCTCAGGTAGTGTCCAATAATCTCGGGCTTAATTTCAAACTGATTGAAGGTCTTCCTGTTGTAGACGCCCACCATACTGCCCACCATCTCTGGCAGGATGATCATGTCTCAAAGGTGTGTCTTCACTACCTTGGGCTTTTCCATGGGGGATGCCTCCTTCTTGGCCTTCCTCAGGCACTTCAGGAGGGAATGTTGCTTGCCCGGCAGAACCCGGGTTCATTCTCCATCACTGCTGAGAGATGTACAACTGCATGAGATATTCATAAGACATGTCCAGGAGGTGATCCAGGTCCACACAGCTGTACATGAACTTGCGGAAGGTTCACTTCTTTTTCTGCTCCACTTCTACCATCTTGTCTGCTGTCAGGAAAAGCAGTTTTAAAAAAATAAAATAAAACAAATGGTTTGTTCCTGGTCACACAGTAAGTATCAGAGGCGTAGGTCTTCATGATTCTAAGTCTACTATACTCTCTACTGTACAAACACTTTCTTTCCAAGAATACAATTGATAGGAAAGAATCCTGAAATTGTGTGTTAAGCTTTAAAAAAAAAATAGGACTTCTGGGGGCAGCTGGGTGGTGTAGTGGATAAAGAACTGGTGTTGGATTCAGGAGGAACTGAGTTCAAATCCAGCCTTAGACACTTGACACTTACTAGCTGTATAAACCTGGGAAAGTTGCTTAACCCTCATTGCCCCACCAAAAAAAAAAAAAAAAGAGGACTTTGGTTCTGATGATAAGGTAATTGTCTGAACAAGTTTATGTTGTAAGTAACCAACAGTCCCACAGGCTTATTTGCATTAGGAGTATAGTCAGTTGAGTACCAGGAGTACCAAGATGTTATGTAGAGATTATAAAATAGAAAAGTCTAGTCATATAGAGTCTCAAATTTAGATGTGATTTAAAAAGTGGAAATACACATGTATTTCCATTCATTTGGTACTTCAATATTTATGCTACTTGTGGGCTTGGGATGATGATCTCTTCACAAGTAGCCACCAGTTGTTTCCTGAACAGAAGGTGCAATTTATGAAATGAAAATCTATTGCCCTGAAACTAAGTGTAGCTTCTAGAGGTATAATTTATCCAACTTGGTGTCTGTATGTAATCCCTGTACAAAACCCAACAGCTTTTTCCCTTGACCTCTAGGGGCTTATGTGCTAATCTGGATAGCATTGCTATTTAAATGAAAACACAAAGTAATGGCATCCAAGTGTGTGAGTGGTGAGAATGCCTCAAGTCAGGAGGACATGAGTTCAAATTCTAATTCAGACATTTACTATTGTGTAACTTGGGGCAAATCACTTATACTCTAATCAACTCAGTTTCTTCAACTGTAAAATGGGGATAATAATAGGACCTATTTCTGAGGATTGTTGTGAGGATCAATCAATCAATCAATCAATCAATTTAATCAATAAACATTTATTAAATGCTACCATGTGCCAGGCACTGTATTGAGTACTAGGGGTAGTAAAAGATAAAAAGGAAGTACCTGCCCTTGAGAATAAAGTGAAATAATATTTGTAAAGTGCTTAGCACAATGCCTGGAATATAGCAGGCACAGTATAAATATCACAGATCAGGATAAGAGCCACGTTAGAAGAAAAATGGGGGAAAAAAAGATTTTAAAATGTTTAAAACTTCTAAGAACATATATTTGGGTAGTATCTTCTGCTTATCATGATAGCTCTAAATACTTCTGGACAGCAGTAATACAACACAACTTAAAGAGTAATGGCCAGAAGGGAGTATCTCAGTCCAGAAAGTTTCAGGGATGGTAAATGGGGCAATGGCTATGTAGATTGATATACCCCATCCAGGGGTGTTTAATTTCATGTTTCATGGTGCCAGAACTGGGAGTTGGTGAGGGGGGTGGGGTCAGTATAGGAAGGCAGTTAGAGATAAAGCTGTGAAGGAGGTGGCTACAGAGGAGAGAATAAAATAAAATAGAACTGAGGATTTCCTGAGGATTACTCTGGAAGAAGTCATTTCCAAGCAGGAGAGCAGGGGCTAAGGGAGGAAGTTCCTCCAAGTTGACAAGGATATAAGGATATAGAAGACGTGCTGAAGATGTATGTATACTCAGAATACAGGTTAAATTCACTGTTCTTCCTCTTGCTACCTTTATAACTTTGTATAAGTCATTTAAACTCCCCTGGCCTCTGTTTTCTCACATGTGAAAAAAGAGATAATCTCTTCAATCCTTTATAGCTTCAAATCTACAATTCTTACTCAGCCCTTATCACTGAACTCTTCAAAGGGGGTGGGGAAAATGCCTAGACATTCTCTTATAACTAAATGTTCAGGTAGCTATGCCTCAGATCCACTCCAAGGACCCTGCCCAATTTCTTACTCCTTTCTTCAGCATCACTGGACCCAGTAGGTCAGCGATCCTTGTCAGGAACTGCATTTGGAGGTCTCTTTTCCTCAGAATCTACTGCTCGTGTTCGGGCTTTATCTACTCTGCACAGGTTTACCAATTCCTTCAAGAAAGAAAAAATCTTGACCCTTCATTTATAACTGAACATATTGTTGGCAAGAAGCTGGCACATTTGGAGGCAGGACTATTCTGCTACATATCCACAATTTCTATCCAAGAAAATAACACCTCTTCCTTCCACTAATGTTGACCATCTAGATGAATGGGGTCCACTAATGGCTCAGAATTCTTGCCAAAGAACTGACTATTCTCTTCTATATTAGTGGAGCTGGGAAGCTTAAGATACAGGAACAATCTCTTTCTGAGATTGTGTTTGGAATTCTATTCACCCTACAATCAACTATGAACAAGAATATTGTAAATGACCACAAAATATCAGATGAGAGATTGATAATTATAATGAAAACTCAAATTTGCATAGTACTTTAAGGTGTAAAAGGTACTTTATATAGATAGATGAAGCACAACTAGAAGGAATCTTAAACCTAATTTCTCTAGCGGCTAGCACCCTCTCTTCCTGTCTTTTATTTAAGTATGTAAATATAAAGTGGGTAGATAGGAGGACACAGCCAGAGTCCTCTATAGTTATTGTATACCTGCACAAAGCTCAGCTCCTACCCCAAAGACTCTAATGAAGGATGGCTTTCAGATCCCAGATCTGACTGGGACTAAGAAATCTTTTTGTTTTTTTAACATTTTTATTTAAAGGTTTGGATTTCAAATTCTATTCAGCCCTCCCTCCCTGAGGCAGTAAACAATCAGATATAGGTTATACATGTGCAGTTATGCAAAACATTTCCGTACTAGTCACTTTGTATGAGAAGACTTGAATTAAAAATATGAAAGTGAAAAATAACATGCTTCAGTCTCTGTTCAGTCAATATCAGTTCTTTCTTTGGAGGTGGATAGTATGCTTCATCATTAGTACTTTGGGATTGTCTTGCATCATTGTATTGCTGACAATAGTTGCCATTCACAATTCTTCATAAAAAAATATTGCTGTCAGGGGGCAGCTATGTAGCTCAGTGGATAAAGCACCAGTCTGGATTCAGGAATACCCGAGTTCAAATCTGGTCTCAGACACTTGACACTTACTAGCTGTGTGACCCTGGGCAAGTCACTTAACCTTCATTGCCTCACCAAAAAAAAAAAATATATTGCTGTTACCATGCACAAAGTTCTCCTGGTTCTGCTCACTTAACTATATATCAGTTTATACAGGTCTTTCCAGGCCTTTCTGAAATAATCTCACTTGTCATTTTTTATAGCACAATAATATTCCATCACCATCACATACCTCTGTTTATTTAGCCATTCCCCAATTGATGGGCATTCCTTGTGATGTGGGCTGGAACATGGGGTCAAATTGATCATGAGTCGTCCCAAAAGAATGACAAGACTCAGTGACTCAGTTTCCCAAGTTTTATTGCAATACTGTGGGTGACCACAGGGAGAGAACCAGAATAGTGGAAAGGTATCTCTCGAATTAGGAAAGGAAAGGCAGCTATATTTATAATATGGATAAATTGATTATCAGTCTCATTATAATAATCTCCATTTTAGGGAGGTACAGGGGAGGACCTGTCCTTCTCATTATAATAATCTCCATCTTTGGGAGGTACTGGGGAGGGTTTATCCTAATTTGGAGTTCCAGGGGTCCTAAGCCAACCCCTGAGGCAGGACCTTTTTCAGTGGAGGTGTGTTTTGGGGGTTTACATGTCATAAGGTGAATCTGGGGACAAATTTGGCCTTTTCTGAGCATGTCTCTTTCTGATTCCCATGGCTAGTTTAAAAACATCTTCATTTGTTATTTATTTCTGGTGTAAATTTCTATAGGCTGTCATTTTGTCATTGTTATATAACCTGCCCCTTTTATGTTCCTGTTATGGGTACTGATTACTGTGGGTATGAGAACCCAGCATCCTGACTTGTAAGTTATCCATTAACTGGGGTCTGAATCCCTCTTAGAGCTAATATCTGAATTATAGTTTGAATCTTAGGTTTTTCTATTAACCCCTTTTTTGCCTCCTACATCATTTGGCTTTCCAATTCTTAGCTACCACAAAAAAAAGTAGCTTTACATATTTTTGTACAAATAGGTCTTTTTCTTTTTGGGGGGATGTCTTTGGGATATACATTTACCAGTAGTATTGCTGGATCAAAGGGTATATGCACAGTTTTATAGCCCTTTGGGCATAAGGAAGCAAGATATCTTGTGTTCTAAGAAAGCACTATGCTAGACCCTAGGGATACAAGTAAAAAGAATTTTTTAAAAAACTCTGCTATCAATAAACATATTCTGATGGAAGAGACAATAATTACATGTAAAAAGACATACTAGGTAAATATAAATTAAATATAAATATGCAAAAAGTACTTAAATATAAGGTGTTAAGATTAGAGGGCACTAGCAGTTGGCAGATGAGGTTTAAGATTCTAAATTTCACATGCAAATTATTGTTACAAATAAAACCCATGAGAAACCAAGTTTCCAGGTAGCTAATAGTCAATTTTTTAATTAGGATAGCCAGTAATTAATAAATTGGTGGTCAGTGGTTTCTCTTTGTAACCAAAGATGCCAAAGGAGACTGAAACAACTTAAATCAAGTGAGTACTTTCTGACAGGGAATGCCCCCAGAAAATGAAACTCAACCTTGATTAGTGGGTATTTATTGAGGGGGTGGGCTAAAAGTCTTTAGCTCCTCCTGCTGATAATTTGGCTAGATCAAGAGACTCAGTTGCCTCAAGGCATTTGGGCTGGCTAAGGAATTTTCCAACCCTAGCTCTCCGGCTAGTTTTCTCCCTTCAAGAGCTGGGTAGCCCAAAAATGTAAAGGATGGGATATAAAACTAATTCCTTCCTCTAGGCAAAAGACTTGCACAGACTGGATTCTCTTTATACTCTAAACAAAGTCAGGTTTCCTGGTTGGGTGAGGTTCCATTCAACCTAATTAAGGAGCAAATGCCTTGGGAGCTAGGAGTAATCTTATCACATAGTCAGGTCTTTCAGAGACTGACACACCTTTTCAGGATGGGAATACCTTTTCAGAAATAAGGAAGAAAAGGATAGATCACAAATTAAAAGTTAGTTATTAATATAATGATATAATATTAATTTCTTTCAGTACCTAATGGTTGTGTTTCATCTTTCTATATATTTTCCAGGCCTTAAAGTATTATGCAGGGCAGCTAGGTGGCACAGTGGATAAAGCACTGGCCTTGGATTCAGGAGGACCTGAGTTCAAATCCAGATTCAGACACTTGACACTTACTAGCTGTGTGACCCTGGGCAAGTCACTTAACCCCCATTGCCCCCCTTCCCCCAAAAAAGTACTATGTAAATATGAGCTATTGTTACAATTATCATTCCCTTATCTGGTATTTTTTTGATGGTTTATGTTGTTTTCTCCTCCTCCTCCATCTCTTCCCCCTCCTTCTCTTCCCCCTCCTCCTCTTCCCCCTCCTCCTCCTCCTTCTCTTCTTCCTTCTTCTTCTTCTTCTTCTCCTCCTTCTTCCCCTTGTCCTTCTCCTCCTATTAATGGGGGTTTGGGGTAGTGGTCCTTAGGAATTCCTCTTTAAAGAATTACACCCTCTTGCACTCAAGTCTAATTAGAATAAAATAATATTTTATTTAGGAGCTAGGGAAAGGAAAACAAGAGAGAAGTCCTTAGACTTCTACTCATGGGGAGAAGGCATGGCACAGAGGTGTGGCTCTCTGAGATACCTAGAGCAGGGGACAGGAAGGTACTTTTATAGAGGACCTATGGTGATCCTAATGAGGTGATCATCTGACTGTGGAAAGTTCTCTTATTGAGTGGTGGGATAGAAGCAATCTGGTGAGGGGTGGTTGTTCTGTCCTCTCATGCTATTTTGGCAGCAGCCATGCCTAATAGGGTTATCTTCTCAAGGGAGACTGGAATGTAGGGTGGTGGTCCTGGAGTTATCTCAGTACATTTCTAGTGCCTGCTTATCTCTTTAGGTGTGGCTATCCTTTGGTTTAGCTTCTCATGGAGAAGGTTCCCCCAGAAAACTTCTAAGGTACCCTGAGCCCATAACACTCCTTTTCATCTTTCTCTTCCTTCTCCTCTTCCTTTTTCTCATCTCCTCCTCCTCCTCCTCCTTCTCTTCCTCCTCTTCATGATCCTCCTCATCCCTCTTCATTCAGGGAAAGAAAAAAAATGAATTTTGAGGGAAAGATAATATAAATCAAAGCCCATCTGTACCAACTCATCCTGGGCTACTCTTTCACCTAAAACCTAAAGTGTCTGGGAAAGAGGACAAGGAGGCATATTCATCAGCCACTCACTCACGTGAAGCACACATCTTTTCTAGCTGGGGCTTAAAGGAAGCCAGAGATTTAATCAATTATTTAATAAACAAATATTTTAAATCCCTACTCTGTAGCAGGAACTGGGCAAAGCTTGGGGAGTACAAAGACTAAATTAAAGAGTCCTTGTGGTAGAGTAGTTTTTATATTCTGTTGGGAAAGACAACATGCATACAAGTTTATACAATTTACAAATGTATGCAAAACAAATGCAAGTACTGGGGGGGGGGGGAGCATTAACAGCTGTGGTGACTGGGAAAGACTTCATGTATTAGTGTTTCCTTGAAGGAAAGAGGGAATTCTGAGAAGCTGAGGTGAAGAAAGTGTTCATTTTAGGCTTAAAGAATAGTTAGCCAGAGGAAAGAGATGGAGATGGGAGATTCAACATCTTCCTAAATATATGGAATAGCACTTGGAGAAACTTGATAATGCAGCAGATAGAGCACTGAGCCTGGAGTCAGGAAGATTCGCATTCCTGAATTCAATCCTGGTCTCAGAAACTTACTAGCTATGTGAAACCCCAGTTTGACTCAGTTTCCTCATCTATAGGATAAGATGGAGAAGAAAATGTCAAACCACTCTAATACCTTTGACAAGAAAACCCTAAATAAAGTAATGAAAAGTCAGACATAACTGAAATGACTAAATAACAATGAAAAAACATGATATTTCCCATTTCAGATTCACCCCTACTTCATTGAAACACAGAAAGATAAATGGCTACAATGATTGTGTTGCCCCCCACCCTTTACCTCCACCTTGAAGATGGGTTATAATAGCTGGCCAAGGTTAGAGTGGACCTGCAGCCCCTTGCTGAAGACCATCATAACATTGGTACTATTGAATAGATAACAATTTCCCAAATGCCATTGATAATTTTAACTGTATGATAGAGTATTTTGGCTTAAACTATATTAAATTACTACTTTTAGCAGTCCACATATGGATCTTAATTTGTTTTATGTACTTTCTGCAATTTCCTGTTGATTTCCAGAGATTAAGATGCCTGACTCTTATGTAGATACCTTTTTTTGTTTTTCTGGATCCAGGGACCTACTGATTAGCTGTTATCAGCAAGTTGGACAAATGTGTATGTGTGTGTGTGTGTGTGTGTGTGTGTGTGTGTGTGTGTTTAATTTTCCCCAAAGGAAATCATTTCTGCCTATTTTTATAAAAACTATTTTAGGAAAAGTTTAATTTTCTAAATATTTTCAACAAAACCTTCTTTATATGTCCTGTGTCTCATCAGTGCAAAGAATAAAAGGATACCATATCCATGCAAACAATTAGTTGAGGGAAAAAATGAAATATGGTCACAAATCCTTGTACCCATGTCACTAGGAACAAAAATACACAACATGTTGCTCAAAATGGTAACTACTGCCAGCTGTAAGTGAATATTTATAATGGAAAATAATCCCTCTGTGGTGTTCCAGATGCAATATGGTCTGGACAGCTACCCAGAGCCAAAATAACTCAGTTTCAAAGCAAGGTCAGAACAGTAGGAGGATATAATTTTTCTTAATATAGGGAATGATAACAACTTCCTTACACTTAGGGTAAATAAGGAGAGCATAATGGTAAGGGAGCATTATTGAAACCCAGATAGAAATGTCAACCTCAGATCATCCACAGAAACCATTCCCCAACTTTATAAATCTTACTATTTAGGATAATCCAATAATCATGAATTAAATTATTTGGAGACTTTATACTTGGAAATGGAAGACAAATTTGATCTATACTTGACAACAAATAGTTTACTACTGTATACTCTTTGGTACATAAAGAAAATCTACTGTAGTTGTTCCATCTCACAAGTTGGGTATTTAGTCATATTTTTTTTTTTTTTTTAGTGAGGCAATTGGGATTAAGTGACTTGCCCAGGGTCACACAGCTAGTATGTGTTAAGTGTCTGAGGCTGGATTTGAACTCAGGTACTCCTGAATCCAGGGCCGGTGCCTTATCCACTGCGCCACCTAGCCACCCCTTTAGTCATATTCTTAAGCCATCCCCTTTCATTTAACATTACTATCCTCAAAACCAATTTGATGTTAAATGTAACAATACTAACTATGCCTACATAATCCAAATTGTTCCTTAAAGATATACATTATTATGCTTATAGTTATTGTTACCTGCTGCTCTATTTTATACAGAGATACAATGAGGAGCAGCATGGCACAATTGAAAGAATGTTGGACCAAACCCTTGAATTTGAATCACAGGTATAAAATTTAGTGTCTATATAAAAATGAGCAAGTCTCTTAGCCTTTCTGGGGTCTCATTTTCCACATATAAAATATTGGGGGTGGGAAGATATAGATGTAGATATAGATGTAGACGTAGATATAGATATAGATGTAGATGCAGATGTAGATGTAGATGTAGATGCAGATGTAGATGTAGACATATAGATGTAGATGTAGATATAGATGTAGATGTAGATGTAGATGTAGATGTAGATGTAGATGTAGATGCAGATGTAGACATATAGATGTAGACGTAGATATAGATATAGATGTAGATGCAGATGTAGATGTAGATGCAGATGTAGACATATAGATGTAGACGTAGATATAGATATAGATGTAGATGTAGATGTAGATATAGATGTAGATGCAGATGTAGATGTAGATGTAGACATACAGATGTAGATATAGATGTAGACGTAGATATAGATATAGATGTAGATGTAGATGTAGATATAGATGTAGATGCAGATGTAGATGTAGATGTAGACATATAGATGTAGATATAGATGTAGACGTAGATATAGATATAGATGCAGATGTAGATGTAGATGTAGATGTAGATGCAGATGTAGACATATAGATGTAGACGTAGATATAGATATAGATGTGGATGTAGATGTAGATATAGATGTAGATGCAGATGTAGATGTAGATGTAGACATATAGATGTAGCTATAGATGTAGACGTAGATATAGATATAGATGCAGATGTAGATGTAGATGTAGATGCAGATGTAGACATATAGATGTAGATGTAGATATAGATGTAAATGTAGATGCAGATGTAGATGTAGATATAGATACACACATATACATATTCATACATATACACATACACACATATATATTCTTCTATATACACATATTCTTATATACATATAGAATTGTATGTGTGTGTGTCTGTATGTGTGTGTGTCTGTGTGTCTGTGTGTATCATGTATATTTCCTAACCTCTCAAGTACATACAGCTATACTGCTTCTGGTCCACTAAAAAGAATACTGGTCTGATTCCCATGTTCATCTCTTGTTTTCCACAGAATGAACTTCTTTAAAAGTCTCCTTTAGGGGCAGCTAGGTGGCGCAGTGGATAGAGCACCAGCCTTGGATTCGGGAGGACCTGAGTTCAAATCCAGGCTCAGACACTTGACACTTTCTAGCTGTGTGACCCTGGGCAAGTCACTTAACCCCAATTGCCTCACCAAAAAAAAAATTAAATAAAAGGTCTCCTTTAATTTAAAAACAAAGGCTAGACCTGTGATTCCACAGCTATGGAGAGGTCAAAGGTAAGGATACCCCCTTTACTAATTAAGGCTATCATGCCCATTGGAAATTATATTCTTAAAGAGCTGTCTAAAACATTGAGAGGCTACTTGACTTTCTTCAGGTCCCATATCTAGTATGAGTCACAGACATGACTAGCATTGAGGTTTTCTTGGCTGAAAGGCCAGCTCAGTACTCACTATGTCACATTTTCTCATTAAAACTCCTCAATATGGCCATCAACAGTAGATGGCTCCACTTTCTCTCTTCTTACTCTTCTTAACTCCTTACAGCGTGGCTTCTGACTTTATCATTTCACCAAAAATAATCTCCAAAGTTAACGTTGCCCTCTTAGTTGACAAATCCAATGACCTTTTCTCAATCTTCATTCTCTTTCACTTCTCTGAAGGCTTTGACACTGTTGATTACCCTCTCTCTTCCTTGACATTCTCTTCTTTCTAGGTTTTTGGGGCACCACTTTCTTCTGGTTCTGCTCCTACCTGACATTCTTTCTCAATTTCCTTTGCAGGATCCTCATCTAGATCACACTCACTAACTGTAAGTGTTTCACAGGGTTTTATCCTGGACACTCTGTTCTTTTTCCTCTATGCTACTTGGTGATCTCATCAGCTCCCATAGATTTAATTATAATCTCTATGCTGAACAATAATTAAATATTGCTCTCTTGCCCCACTCTCTCTGTTGATCTCCAATCTTGCAACTTTCAGACATCACAAATTGGATATACAGTAGACATTTAAAACTAAACATGTCTAAAACAGAACTCATTATTCCTCCCCTTAAATCCTCCTCCTCCTCCTTTTCTATCAGGAAACAACAGTTGCCTCAGACTTGCAACCTAGGACTCATGCTTGACTCCTTGCTATCTCTCACTCCCACCTATCTAATCTATTGCCAAAGCCTGTCAATTTTGCCTCTGCATCATCTCTTGAATACCTTCCCTTCTCTCCTCTTATGCTGCTACCACTCAAGTGCAGGTTCTCATCACCTCATGCTTAGATTATTTTAGTAGCCTGATTACCTCAATTATGTCCCTACTCCAATCCATCTTCAATTCAGCCACCACTAAAGGAATTTTCCTAAAGTACAGGTCAGATTATATCACATACCTCTGACCTCCACCAACTCAATAAACTCAAGTTGCTCCTGATTGCCTCTGGGATCAAATAGAAAATGCTCTGTTTGGCATTCAAAGTCACTCATAACCTACTCTCTTACCTTTCTAGACTTCTTGTATAATACTGTCCACCAGGTAGTCTTTGATCTAGTGATACTGGTCCCCTGACTGTCCCATGAACAAGATATTCCAACTTTTGACCCTAGTCATTTTCTCTGGCTTTCTTTTGATATGTTAAGGGCTAAAATTCTAGCTAAACTGTCTAAAATATCTAATGAGTGGTCGCCAATAAATTATAAGCTTTAGCAAGAGTTAGACTTTTAAGCATTTATTAAGGAGAATAAGAATTTGGTAAAGAGAGAGAAAAAGGCCTAGATTTCTATCTATTAAAGGGAGAGCACATTTCTAGCTCCCTTCTCCGCCAGAGTCCAGAGGAAAAAGAGAGCGAGACTGAGCGCCAGTCTCTTCCTTCCTCCTCCCACTAGCCCGCGTCACTTCCTGACTCCTGGTCTTGCCCTCAAAGACCTTCCCTTCATGGGCAGAACTCCTCTACAGTAAGTATCCAGCAGGTGGCATTATTCCAATCGTTACAGTCCCCCCTGTTGTTCCTCAAGAAACAAAATGTTTCCTTGACGGAACAGTAAAAAGAATATAATAACTATTGCTAACTAATAATATGTGAACAACAATATAGAAAAGGAAGAGAGGAAAGTTTTGTTCAGAGGGGCGATTTTTTTTTTTTTTGTCCTCATGAACCGACGCTTTGACATTGGTCTTGCAAAGGGAGGGCCTCTGCAGAGAATACATGTTACAGATGGTGTATATTATAACAGAAAGAGAAAAAAACCAACAAAAAGAACAAATCAAAACTGTTCATTTAAAGTCTCTGAAAGTCTTTTCTCAGATGTCCTCTAGGTGTAGTCATGGAATGGAAGTCTTTTCAGGGGTTGATGTGTGGATGCTAGTAATCAGCCAGGAAAATTTCCTACAAAATTGAGCTTAACACAACTTTAAAATAGCTTTGTCAATAATCAAATCAAACAATGAAAGTTCTCAAAAACATGTCTAAGGGAATTCAGAATCTTAGTTGTTACACATGAAACATATAATAAAACAAAAATTGAACCATTCTTTAAAATTATAATATTACTATAGTCCCCCCCTTATGGAGGGTAATTGAGAAGACAATTGCTGCGGTATTAATTATTAAAAATAATTTTTTATCTTTGTTTCATCACTTTTTGCATCATCTGCCTAATTATCCTCATGCCATTATGAGAAATTAAAAAATCTAATATAATTGGTAACAGGTGTCAATGCCAAATTCAACACTGTATTTATCATGACACCTGAGATAATTATGGGGGTTACCATAAAAGAACAGAGAAATGATGGGATATGAGCATTCCCACACTTGAGCAATATGTACTGCCCATACAGTATGCCAGGCTTAAAATAGGTGGATGGAATATATGTCCATGCCACCGAACATATTGGAAGAAACTGAGTCAGACTTAATCAGATGCATGGGATTGAGATGTCCATGGCATCAGGCATATAGGAGGGAGCATAGAAGCCAGGTGTAGAAGTGAGATGGGTGGGATGAATACTTCCAGCCATCTGTACAATATTGTGGGGAAAAAGAGAATAAAATATTAAACCAAGAGAATCCAACCTCAACATTTGTCAAAAGCCGTTCCCTCGGCCATACCTTGACTTCATGCATGTCTCCCCTCATGTGACAGTTCAGTGTCTGCTCTTGCATGTATTCCTCTTGTGATTGGATGGCATCTTGGCCAACTGGCATCTGATAACTCAGAATAAAGGCAATTAATGTCTTAAATGATAAGTTCCCATAATCCAAGTCTCATATGGATTTAAAATTGAGGATAATAAATGATTGCAAAAAATGTGAATACATCTTGACTCAAAATATAATATATAATTATGCAACAATTTCAAATAATACCCTTTTTTTTACTTAGTATACAATTACTTTTGTGAAAAATCAGAACATACTTAAATACAAGTTAAAGCACAACAGAATCTCAAAGAACTTTTTTTTTTTTTGAAAAAAGAAAACTTTTACAAATGTTCCCCTCTTTTTTTTTTGGGGGGGAATATGCTTATCAAAAATAATACTTCTAGAATCAATTTACACTTGCCATGGCAACCAATTTGCCAGGGAAATGCTTTAAAGAGTTTGATCAAATAATCAGTTGAGGAAAAAAAAATAACAAAAACAAACAACTCAGAATATGGGAGCACAATACTCCTAGAATTAACATTGTATTATGAAATCAAAACCATGTTTCAAAATTAGATAGATGAATGAATAGAAGAAAATACACGTGGAATAATAAAAGACAATGAAATTCAAACTAGGGAAATCTAAATGAATATGAATTTAATATTAATAAGAGTACTATAAAATATAAACTTGATCACATGACTATAAAAAGCTTTTACAAATATTCTCCTTGTTTTAAAAACTAAGTATAAGACACAATCTCAAAAGCATGAAAATCTCTATGAAAATAAACCCATACCATTAATTTCAAAATGTATATATAATAGCATAGAAATCCTATGTAACCTCTGAACTGACATTAATACTCTGAGTGAATTCAGAACACTTTTGATTCCAATATCTAAAATCCCCAACACTCATATCAATACCTTGCTGCTTACTTCTACATTTCTCTAAAATATATACCCTTCCATGGCAAAAGAAGCAGAGTCTTGAACTATGTTGATGGTTGTCATTCTTATTCAGCTTAAGTTTTTCTTCTTTAACCCCTTTATATTGTCTGTCAGTCTTTTCACCATACAAATGCTTTATAAGATTACTAATTAAAGACAAAAGCAGGTTAGCAAAATTATGAACAAAACAAGCATATCTGGAATTTAAAGAGTTTTCTAAGATTGTCTCAAAAGCACAGCCAGGCCGGGGAAGGGCTGAGCCTGAAGCTCCAAATGCAGGTAGAAAAAGTTGAGCATGCGCACCAGATCTCTGGACTTCCCAGGCAGGGGAAGCTATGGGCTTGGCCATGGGAGGAGTAGAGGGTGGGGTTTGGAGAGGAGGGGAGGGACCAGGGCAATTTGAATCAGACTTGATTTTGAACTCAGGCCTGGATTCCTCTTCCCCCACTTTGCCTCCAGGCACTACGGGATTAAAAGCTTCTAGAGGGTGGGTCATTGCCTCCAGGAATGCAAAATTAGAGCAACAATTAGTGTTAGAACTGGGAAAAACTGCAGGAATCTCTTCAGGTTTCTCTGAAAAAGCATGGTTGGGAGAGGGAGAGATATTTCCTTGTGTGAGTATGTTGCTGGCTCTTTTAACAAAAATAAAAAGAAAAATAGAAAATCCACAAAAACAAAGCATTAACATGATCTTATCTCCCATTTGTCTGGTTAAACAGACTAAAATCAAAAATGGGGTAATTAGGGAGTTTAAAAGGTCCATTCAAAAAAATTTAAAGGAAAACACAGCCAGTACACCAGTACTTAGCAGTTAAAGGGAGAGGGAGGGGAAATGTCTTACCCAACCGAAAGATCAGAAGTGAGGTTCAGCTTATCCCTTCGTGGTCGCCATCTGTTAAGGGCTAAAATTCTAGCTAAACTGTCTAAAATATCTAATGAGTGGTCGCCAATAAATTATAAGCTTTAGCAAGAGTTAGACTTTTAAGCATTTATTAAGGAGAATAAGAATTTGGTAAAGAGAGAGAAAAAGGCCTAGATTTCTATCTATTAAAGGGATAGCACATTTCTAGCTCCCTTCTCCGCCAGAGTCCAGAGGAAAAAGAGAGCGAGACTGAGCGCCAGTCTCTTCCTTCCTCCTCCCACTAGCCCGCGTCACTTCCTGACTCCTGGTCTTGCCCTCAAAGACCTTCCCTTCATGGGCAGAACTCCTCTACAGTAAGTATCCAGCAGGTGGCATTATTCCAATCGTTACAGATACCTGAAAAATTCTCTCTCCTCAATGCTATCTGCTAACTTCCCTGCTTCCTTTAAGTTCCATCTAAAATCCCATATATTACAGGAAGTCTTTCTCAACCCCTCTTAATTCTCATGCCTTCCTCCCTAAATTATTTCTTATTTATCCTATATATAGCTTGCTTTGCATATCTTTGTTTGAATGTTGTCTCCCCCATTAGATTGTAAGCTTCTTGAGGTCAAGGACTATCTTTTGTCTCTTTGTATTTCCAGCACTTAGCACAGTACCTGGCAAAAGTTAATCTTGGTGCTTAATCAATATTTATAGATTCCTTTTTACTAATGGTTGTATTAATAACTATAGGTTTGTGGTTACAAGAAAAAATATGGCTTCTCTAACTATTATGTATGGTGAACATACTGAGAATTACTGAAGACAGATTTTTTTTTTTGATGCCCAAATGGTTATAACTAACTGCCCAGAAATCCACTGTAAGGAGATACAATAGTTTTTATAATACCTTATCTTTTTCCCTTCTTTTTGGAGGGTGTAGGGGTGTCAGTTATTTCAATAATGTTTGTATTTCACAAAAAGGAGAATATTTTAAAGTTTTTGCAAATGTGAAATATTTGTTAGCTGTGTATTTTTTAACAGAGGAGACTATCTTCTATGGTAATTAGAATGGTAGTAAAAAAATGTAAAATATCTAGCTTAGTAGTCTAGAAGATTTAGGAAAATATCCTATATTAATTAATCTTTGGGGAAATTCAAACTTTGGCAAACTTTTTAAGTAAATATTTTCTTTAAGAAAATGCTTGCAAAAAGAAGTGTGGACTGGATTTTACTCTAATTAAATGAGATAATATATGTATGCCTCTTTGCAAATATACAGCTCTAAAGGCATTGAGATTTAATTAATGTGAAAATATAGCATTAACTTGAAAACATTATAGACCTTATAAAAAAAACATAATATATTAGTATGGTTTGATAAATATTAGTTAATTTTAACCATTTATGATAATATGTTTTGTTAGGCTAACCTTTGAACAATAGAATATTTAGTATAATTACCATAAGATTTTACCTCATTTCTTTGCCTTGAAGAGAAACAGTGAGTCTCTGTGTTTATGTATGTGAAATCTAAGATACATATGGATTAAACATGTGATGATGCATATTGTTGTTATGTTATGTTATATGCATAGGATTATATCTGAATTTCTCAGTCACTTCTGAAAAATACTGCCACATTGTCCTTCAGTGAGTTTGTCCCTAAAGTGCTCCATAAGCAAGCACCTCCCCATTTTATTTCAATCTTTACAATTTGAATTGAGTTAAAAAATGTCATGTTTTTCCCAAGGTCAAAACACAGAAATAACTCAATATTCTGAATTCTTCATCTGTTTTCTGAAGATCTCCTTGTGACTGCCTGGAGAACATTTTTTTTTTCCTTAAACCTATGACAGATATGGAGCATGTAAGATCCTGAAAGTTTAAGTGATTTCCTAAAGGTTTTGTCCAGACTTAGAGGTGAAATCAGGAAGAGAAGTTTTCAATTCCTTGGTCTCAGTCTTACCCTTGGACTGTCAGCCCAAGGTCACAACATTAAAGTAAAATTGTAAGATTGCAACAAAGTCTCTCCTGAGACTGAGTCAAAGATAACTGAAGGGCCAAGCTTCTGGCATGCTCCATTTTCAAGGACTTTCTGGTTGGCAAATAATTACAATAATATGTTGTATCCAAAAAATCCAGACTATGAGAAATTGTACATTTGGAGATGAGTATTACTGGGTGAGTGAAGTAGTTTCTCTAACTGCATGTCATATTAAGTTCTATGCTCAGAGCTATTGCTTATTGACAATGTCAATGAATTTTTTTCATTAAGCTTAGTATGGGGAGCTTCCAGGCTTTAACTCATCATATTCATGGCATCTTATTTTACTCTCATGTCACAAAAACATAGTTCCTACAACTCACTCCCATTTTGTTAATGTTTACAAAATGTGTAAGGGGTCAGTCAGAAGCAAAACTCTTCTGAGGAGAGATAGGGTGAAAGAAGATATAAAATAGAGCAAATGTCATGGAGAGGGAATAGGATGGAGGGAAATACAGTTAGCAATAGTAAATGTGAAAAAAAAATTGAAGCAAGTTTATCCCTCAGTTCTCAAACACATAGAGAACTGAGGCAATTTTTTTTTTAAATAAAAGCCATTCCCCAAATGATAGATCATCAAAAGATATGAAGTTTTCAGATGAAATACTCAAAGCTTCCTATAACCATATGAAAAAAAATAATTCTCTAACTCACTACTGATTGGAGAGATCCGGGTCAAAACAATCCTGGGGTACTACCTCATACCTTTTGGATTGGATTGGACAGCAGAGGAAAATGGCAAATGTTATAGGGTATATGGAGAAAATGAGACATTAATACACTGTTGGTAAAGTTGTAAACTGATCCAAACATTCTGTAGGGCAATTTGGAACTGTGGCCAAAGGGCTATAAAACCATGCATACTCTCTGACCTAGTAATACCACCACTGCGTTGGTATCCAAAAAGAGATTTAAAAAAAAGTTGAATTCAAAATTAGGGAGATGCCCATCAATTGTTGAATACCTGAACAAATTGTGGGATGAGATTATGACGGAACACTATTGTGCCAAAAGAAATGATGAGCAGGATGCTATCAGAAAAACCTATAAAGACTTGCATGAGTTGATGCAAAGTGAAATGTACTGTATACAAAATAACAGCAATAAGGGGCAGCTAGGTGGCGCAATGGATAGAGCACCGGCCTTGGATTCAGGAAGACCTGAGTTCAAATCCAATCTCAGACACTTGACACTTACTAGCTGTGTGACCCTGGGCAAGTCACTTAACTCCAACTGCCTTACTAAAAAAAAGATAACAGCAATATTATAATATGTGAATGACTTAGTTATTTTCAGCAATACAATGAACCATGACAACTCTGAAAGACTTATGAAAAATACAGTCTTTAGAATTTGAGAAATACATCTACAGAGAAATAACTGATGGTATCTAAATATAGATTGAAGCATAATTTTTTTGTTAGTTAATTTTTCTAAAGTTTTTTTTTCTGTTTTCTTATGTGGAAATGTTTTGCATGACTACACATGTATAATTTATATTGAATTGCTTAAATTCTTAAGGGGGGTGGGGAAGGAGGGCAGAAGAGAATTTGGAACAAAAAGTTTTAAAAATTCATGTTAAAAATTGTTTTACATGTAATTTGGAAAAAAATAAAAATTCAAAAGTAAAAATAATGCTGATTGACTGAAAAAATATAAAAATAAGACAGAGTAAAGATTAAATTAATGTGGTATAATGAACTCAGGTATTCTCCCCCCCACACATTTGTGTGTGTGTGTGTGTGTGTGTGTGTGCGCGCGCAAGCGCGCGCATGCGCATGCGTGGGAGTGGAAAACCCTAAACTTGGAATGACAGGATTTGAGTTCCAATCTTAGTTACTGGCTCTTTCATTTACTAGCTGTGTGACCTTGGAGAAGTCACCAAATGTTTGTAATTTCAGTTTCCTCATCTATAAAAGATGGGTGGTGGGGGCAGCTAGATGGCGAAGTGGTTAAAGCACCAGCCCTGGATTCAGGAGTACCTGAGTTCAAATCCGGCCTCAGACACTTGACACTTACTAGCCGTGTGACGTGGGCAAGTCACTTAACCCCCATTGCCTAAAAAAAAAAAAAAGATGGGTGGTGAACTTGATGAGCTCTAAGGTGCCTTTAATATTTTGTATATATGCATGTATATATGCAAATGTGCAAAATAGCTTAAGCATTTATTAATATAGAGACAAAATTAGTCAGTCTTGTTTTGAGGGCAATTTGCTTGACTACAGGGGAAGGAGCGCAAAAAAATTTAGAGGTTCTGAGGTATTACTATTCCTATACATGGTTTCAGATCATTGCAAAAAAAGTAATAGGGGTAGAAGATGTTGCTGAAATAGGAAGCCAGTATATTCAAAGGAGGCAAGAGATGAAGTATGGAAGAATTCAATCCAATCCAATCCTATTAAATAAGACTATAAACCAGGTGCTGAAGTTATTGAAGGTGGAAGAATAATCTGACACTTCAGCATTGACAGCCATAAGGGTATTAACAGCATAGAATTTTATAAGAGGTGAGATAACTGCTGTTTGGAGTGGGGAGTCATGATATGAAAGTAGTTATTGGGGAGCAAGGAATTTGCCAACTCCTATGGGTCTTGTCTGTGAGAGAACATCAGGCTTTGAAGAGAATGTCAAGAGATAAGGTCTTTTGAGATGATATCTAGGTTTCAGTGAGCACTGTAAGGTTGATGCCCCTTAGATCACAAGCCCTGAGGAGTAAGTTTTCATTTTATCTTGCCAGGAAATAGGTCAACATGCCATTTTTCTAACCATTTTCAAACCATACTTCTTACACTATGCTCTCTCTCCAGCTTTCACTCTCCAAGTCTATTTCCTCTTTATTTGTTATCATCCTCTAGTGATATTTAAACTGCTTTAGGGCAGGAACTCTCTCTCTCTCTTTTTTTTTTTTTTTGCTTATTTATTGTAGCCTCAGCATTTAGTATGGTGCGTGACACATAGAAGTTGCTTAATAATTATTCCCATCCATTCACTCATTCATTCACATATATGAAATGAAGTAATCCAGGATCACAGAATTATATATTTAATAATAGTCACAGCTGAGGTATATATAGTGTTTTATGGTTTACAAAGCACTTTATATGGTGTGGCCCATGTGTATCCCCAATCGATATGAGTGATGATGCCATCTTAGCAAACTGGTAGGATATATGTATCAGACCCCCATTACATACATGCTATCTCTGTGGATTCTCACAGGGATCCTGTGGAGTAAGTAGTAGTATTATCCTCATTTTTATAGATGAAGAAAGAAATATAGAAAGAGGTTAAGTGAATTGCCATGGGTTACCCAGTAGAAAATGTATAAGGAAGGATATGAACACTGGTCTTCCTGACTCCAAATTGATAAACTATCTGGTATGCTAAGCTCTTCCTGTGGATTTAGAGATAGAAGGAACTTTAGAGATCATGCTCCTACTCCCTCATTTTATAGATAAGGAAACTGAAACACAGAAAAGGGTAGAAATTTGAATTACTAAGTTTGCAAATCTAGTAAGTGGCTGAGCCAGATTTCTGGCCCTCTGTCCCTAAACATAGTTATCTCTGCATTACACTTGAGTGGAAGTATATCTCTCCTTATTTCCACCACTTGGAAAACCTAGTGGTTTTTTGTTTTTGTTTTTTTGCAGGGCAGTGAGGGTTAAGTGACTTGCCCAGGGTCACACATCTAGTTGTGTCAAGTGTCTGAGTCTGGATTTGAACTCAGGTCCTCCTGAATCCAGGGCCAGTGCTTTATCCACTGTGCCACCTAGCTGACCCCAACCCTAGTGTGTTTAAGATTTAAGTTAAGGGGTAGCTAGGTGGCACAGTGGATAAAGCACGGGCCCTGGATTCAGGAGGACCTGAGTTCAAATCCAGACTCAGACACTTGACACAACTAGATGTGTGACCCTGGGCAAGTCACTTAACCCTCATTTCCCCGAAAAAAAAAATAAAAGATTTAAGTCAAGCACTACCTTCTCAACTGGACTTTTTCGATTCCTCCATTCCTCCCAAATTTATGACCTAAAAAAAACCATGTATTTGCTTTACATGTAATGTATACGTTATGTTTGTGAATATGCTGTATTCCCCAGATTGAATGTAAGTTTCTTCAGAGAAGTGACTCTCATATTTGTATTAGTATCCCAGTAAATACAACAGTGAGGATGTTAGATGGCTTGTTGAATAAAGCACTAAGGCTGGAGTAAGGAAGCCCTGAGTTCAAATCCAACCTCTGACACTCACTAGCTGTGTGATCCTGGGAAAATGACTTAATCTCTGTTTGCCTTAATCTGCTTAAGATAGAAATGACAAACCTTTCCAGTATCTTTGGAAAGAAAACACCATATATGGTTGTAAAGAGTAAGATGTGACTGAATGAATGAAAAACAATAAATAGTATGTAATAGGTGCTTAATAAATGCTCATTTATTGATTAGCCTGTTGATTGGTTGCAGAGAGGAAACTGGAAACAGAAGAAAGAGAAGGATACAGACTGAAGGATAGGTCTAAGTTTAGTATAAGGGACAGAGTGGGGAGAAAGAGGTATCAGCATCTAGCTCATCTCATCTTTTGTTGCTGGTCTTTTCACTTTATATATGTCATGGGTTTACAAGTCAAATATTACTTCAGTGATGAAGGATGCAAGAAGAGTTTGCCGTTCCCTGATAAAATGGAGAAAAATAATGGAAATTGGAGGTTGGTGGTAGCAGGGGACTGAGCATATCAGAAAGTGGGAAAGAATAGTGTTGCAATAAGGGAAAGTACACCTCCCAGGGGAAGGAATGAAATCATCTGGAGATAATCTTGCCCCCTATGATAACGGCTTCTGAGCCAGAGCTCTGACTGCCCTGCCCAAATTCTGGCTCTGTACGAATGTTTCTATTTAAAGTTGCTTCCTTCCCTTAAAAATACTTGCTTTTAAATTAGAAAAGCTCAGCTTCTAAAACAACAAATCATGCCATTCCTTTTAATCTCACATAATAAATCTTTGTATCCATATCTACATATGTTCATGAACAGTTAGAGATATGAGTACTTTAAAAAATGAGGCTAGAAATATACATAACACTAGAGCATAATAGAGCATAATATAATTTGCAATGATGAATAGGGATAGTTGTGCAAAATTGCCAAGCAAACAGTAATTGACAAAGGGGGTGTATGAGATGTTCAGAGAGAAAAAGTGTCTGGTGTGAGGGCTTGTTGAGCCCTTTTCAAGGCTGCTCATTCACCTTTGGTGCCCATCTGTTACTAAACTCTCACTCCAAGGAGCAATAGCATTTCCAACAGCCACAGGAAAAACATCTTGAGAGATGAACTGACAGCCAGTTAGGTGGCACAATGGATAGAGTGTCAGGACTAGAATCAGGAAGACTTATCTTCCTGAGTTCAAATCTATTCTCAGATGCTTACTAGCTGTGTGACCATAGGTAAGTCACATAACCCTGTTTGCCTCAGGTTCTCATTTGTAAAATGAACTGGAGAAGGAAATGGCAAACCATTATTGTATCTTTGTCAAGAAAACCCCAAATAGGCTCATGAAGGGTTGGACAAAACTAAAAACAACTGAACAACAACAAAAGATGGGCTAAGGGCAGCTAGGTGGTGCAGTGGATAAAGCACCAGCCCTGGATTCAGGAGGACCTGAGTTCAAATCCTGCCTCAGATACTTGACACTAGGTGTGTGACCCTGGGCAAGTCACTTAACCCTCATTGTCCCGCAAAAAAACCCAAACAAACAAAACATAAAACCAACAACAACAAAAAAAGATGGGCTAAACCAGGTTGAGAGTAACTGACAGGCCTCAAATCTATCAGCGAGTTAGGGGAATGTCTATCCCAAGCATGTGAAGAATTCCCCTGGAATAATGGGTTACATGAGGACAATTTGTTCTAATAAACATAAAGGTGGCTAAAGCAGGCTCCATGAAATGCTTAGAACTTGGTCCAACATCATAGATGCCAAGCTCATCCACTGCAGTCATCTTGATTTTCATACTATCACTGACTCTGGAAGAAGGAGTCAGGCTAAAGACTTTGTCCAATTCTGCCTCACTTAAATGTAATTCATGTGAATCAAGATATCACCCCATGATATCATTGGTCCTCTCTGAAAACAAAGGATAAATAATAACAATTGACAAAAGGCAACTCAGTAAAGATCAAAGCCTGGGGAAGTATTGGGCAGCATGTTGAAGTGGGGCCCAGAAGATTGGGTTCTATAGTGGGCTTTGATGTGCTTTTTGTTTGTTTGTTTGTTTGTTTTTGTTGTTGTTGTTTCCTCCAAGTTTTGTTGATTGACTCTCAATGTGACTTTGGGAATATCATTTAACTTCTGAGGCATCTACATAGCACAATCAATAGAAACCTGGGTCTGTAGCCAGGAAGACATGAGCTCAAATCCAGCCTCAGACACTTATTAGCTGTGGGGTCTAAGCAAGTCATTTAACCTCTGGCTTCCTCAGTTTCTTCAATCACAAAACAGTCATCATAATATAATTTACTTCACAGCATCGTTCTGAGGATCAAATGAGATATGAATTATAAAGTTCCTAGCACGGTCTTTGGCACCGAATAGATGGTGATTAATAATGTTTATTTCTTTTCATTTCTTCTCAGATCCTTGGTCTCACTAGCCTTGCCAAAACAAGGTAGTCATATTGACCATCTTCTCTGAGATATATGCGAAGAAAAGATTTTCATGAATCTTCATTATGAACTCTGTTGTACAAATTTATTATTATTTTTAGAGCCCAGTATGACCTTGGACCAATAGGCCAATGGATAAAAATTTCTATATGAAGTGTCTCATATTATTGACCCTTTGGATTACCGCTTGAAAAGAAAACAAAACATAAGTCTGTTGCCTACTTCTTGGAAACTTCTCTATTCCTAAAGAGACATGGCTATACTGAAGTCACTTTAACAAGTAAAAAAGGATTTTTTTTAAGCACCTTGTTGTTCATTCCTTCAGTTGTGTCTGACTCTTTGTGACCCTGTGAACTATAGCCATGCCACTGTTGTCCATGGTGTTTTCTTGGCAACAATATTGGAGTGGTTTGCAATTTCCTTCTCCAGTGGATTAAGGTAAACAGAGGTAAGTGACTTGCCCAGGCTCACACAGCTAGTAAGTGTCTGGAGCTGGATTTGAACTCGGGTCTCCTGATTCCAAGCTCAGAACTCTATCCACTGGGCCACATATGTACCTCATTATTAAGTGCCTACTGTGTGCCAAATACTATGGTAATTGCTGAGGATACCAAGAAAGGCAAAAGAGACTTTACTCACAAGGAATTCTTAATCTAATGGGGGAGACATGTAAAGAATTATGTACAAATAAACTATAGAGAGAATACACTGGTGATAATCTCAGAAGGAAGGCACTATGTTATACATGGATAGTCATGGAAAACATCTCCACATTAGCCAGGTTGTGAGAGAAAACGAACAAAAACAAAACTTCAGATCCATGAACTATCAAAAAAATAATTATACTTCAATCTGTTTTCAGATACCATCAGTTCTTTCTCTGTAGATGGATTGCAATTTTCATAAGTCCTTCAGAGTTATATTGGATCATTGCATTGCTGAAAATAATCATGTCCTTCCAGTAGATCATCTTACACTATTGGTATTATTTTATATATAATACATTTCACTCTGCTTCAGTTCATTTAGGTCTTTCCACGTTTTCCTGATAGCATCCTGTTCATCATAACCTTTATATAGTACCTTAAACCTGACAAAGAATATTCTTCACAATAGCCCAGCAAAGTAGGTACCATATGTTTTGCCATTTTTTTTAAGTGAGGCAATTGGGGCTAAATGACTTGCCCAGGGTCACACAGCTAGTAAGTGTCTGAGGCCGGATTTGAACTCAGGTCCTCCTGACTCCAGGGCCGGTGCTCTATCCACTGTGCCACCTAGCTGCCCCGATGTTTTGCCATTATAATCAATCACTACAACTGTTTCCCCCATCCTATTCCCTTCTCATGATATTCACTATATTTTCTATCTTCTTTTACCCTATTCCTCCTCAAAAGTGTTTTACTTCTGACTGCCCCCCTTCTTTCACCCTTCCCTCCTTATCCTCTTCCCTTCCCTACTTTCCTGTAGAGTTAGATAGATTACTCCTCCCAATTGGGTGTGTGTGTTATTCCTTCCTTAAACCCACTCTGATGAGATTAAGGTCTTTGAGCTAATTCTGTGTTCTAAATTTTCTTCCTCCCTCCCTCCTCAACCCCCCCAATGAAATCAAGGGATTAATATAAGTCATACATGTGCAGTTATGCAAAACATCTTTACCTTCCTTGAAAGTGTTTTGCTTTTTACTGCTCCCTCCCCCAACCTGCCCCTCCTTCCTTCCTTGCTCCCCCCTCCCTTATCTCATTCCCCTCCCACTTTTCCTAAGGGAAAAATATATTACTATATCCATAAGGTTCACTCACTCCCCCACTCCTTCCCTCTCTTCCCCTCCCCTCCATAAGATTTTGCTTGGTTTTTTTCTTTTTTTTATGTGAGCTACTCTTCCCCAATCTACCTCTCCCTTTCCCTTTCTTCCAGTGCATTCCTCTTATTCCTTAACTTTATTTTAAAGATGTCATCATGGGTTAGCTAGGTGGCACAGTGGACAAAGCACCAGCCCTGGACCCAGGAGGCCCTGAGCCCAAATCTGGCCCCAGACATAAGCCATCCCACAAAAAACAAGGATAAACAAAAAATAAATGCTTTATAGATATCATCCCTTCATATTCAGTTCAGACCTATGTCCTCTGTCTAAGTGTATTCCTTTCAGCTGCCCTAATACAAAGAAAGTTCTTATGAGTTAGAAGTATTATCTGAAGGAAGGCACTATGATTAAGGAAGAGTGAGAAAAGAGTCTTAAAGAATTTGAGACTTTAGCTGAGACTTGAAGGAAGCCAAGAAAAATTAGAGGTGGTAGAAAATAAAACTTTAGGTACGAGGGATAGCCAGTGATAATTCACTGGGAGATGGAATGTCTTCTGAAAGGAATGTCAAAGACGTTAGTACCACTGAAATGCAAAATAAATGCAGGAGAAGGCATAAGAGCCCTAGAAAGGTAGAAATAGGGCAGGTTATGAAGGACTTTAAAAGTTAAACAGAAGATTTTATTTTTGGTCCTAAAGAGAGAGCCACTGGAGTTTATTGAATAAGAGCTTGATGTGTCCATACCTGCAATTTAGGAAGATTATTTGATAGCTATATGGAGGATGGACTGGAACTATTGCCAATGCCTGGGCATGAGATGGTAAGAGCCTGTATCAGGGTACCAGTAAGAGATAAGGGGTTGGAGCAGAATATACAGTATAGTTTGCTAAAGTAGAAGGAAGACTTGGGAAAATTTTTGGATATAAGGGGAGGGTGAGAGGGAGAGAGTAAGAAGTCAAGGATGACAGCGAGGTTTTAAGCCTAAGTAAGTGGGACGAAGTGCCATATGGATGTAAACAAGAAGGGAGGATTTAAGGGAATGGAAAATTACTTTAGTATTAGACTAGTTGAGTATATGATATGTATGGGAAAAACAGTTTAAGATATTCAGTAGGCAGCTGGAGATGTTAGGAGAGAGATTAGGGCTGGACAAGTAGATGTTTGAATCAGCTGAAAAAAGTTGATGAGCTCACCATGTGAAATAATATAGAGGAAGAAGAGATAAAGGCCAAAGAAAAAGTGCCTTTTGGGACATCCACTGTAGGTCAGTTCCCCCTGGATGAAGATGCAACAAAGGAAACTGAGAAAGAGCTATAAGACAAGTGGGAACATGAGAGGGTAATTTCATAAAAAGTTAGAGAGAAGAGAATATGAAGGAAAAAGGATGATTGGTAGTTCCAAAGGCTGTAGAAATTTCAATAAGGATAAGAATTGATGTAAAGCCACTTTGGCAGTAAAGAGATCATCAGTAATTTAAGAAAGCAGTTTTAGTTGAATGATAAGGTCAGAAGCCAGACTGAAGGTTTAGAAGAAAGTAAGTTTCATTATCAAGTTTACAGTTAGGAATTGCAAGCATTTAGGTGGAGTAATTACCAACTTACATGAGGGAGTTATAATTGAGGGAGTTCTGGGCAAGGATTCTTGTCTCTACCCCTCAAATAAATCATCATATTGACAAATATAGCTACATTACTCTGAACCTTGAAGACGTTTTTGTCTTTTAGAGTTGTCTATTACTATTTTATGAGAAATACTAATCTCTTTAAACTTACATATTATTAGAGGTGGTAGATTGGGTGAAAGATATGACAGACTAATGAACATTGAGTAGACAGAGAAGGGAGGAAGGCTTTTCAAAGAGCATAAGAAAGAAAGTTTGTTTAAAGCCCTTTCCAACTGGAAGCCCTGGTTTCCAAATTTTTATACATTTCTTCCCACCCCCATTCTCTATAATCTAACCAAATTGGCCTTACCAATTTTCTTCATATATGACACACCATCTTCCATCTCCCTGTTTTTGTACTGTGTCTTGAAGTCCATCATTTCACTCAAAACTCTGCTATCATAAATTTCTACTAGAGTCTTTTCCTTACCCCTTAGCTGTTGTGACTCAATCTTCAAAACAAAACAAATGTGTTTATTTTGTGTAAATTTTGTTCATACTTAAAAATATATATTTGTGGTCTTACTTGATAGCATATAAACTACGTGAGGGCAAGTATGATTGATATTATTTTCTTATATCTTTTTGTTTTTTCCCTGGGGCAATGAGGGTTAAGTTGACTTGCCCAAGGTCACCCAGCTAGTAAGTGTCAAGTGCCTGAGGCCTGATTTAAACTCAGGTCCTCTTGAATCCAGGGCCAGTGCTTTATCCACTGCACCACCTAGCTGCCCCATATTTTCTTATATCTTACCAATCAGAGTGCCTGGTATGTTGTACCTTCTTGGTAATTAGTTGATTAAAAGATATAGAAAGATATCAAAAACAAATTCTCCCCACTTTATAATTGCTTTCTGTCTTCCCAAAGTATAGTAACTAAAGAAAAACAGTGGGGTAGCTAAGAACAAAAGCTGATAGCTTCCATCTAGAAACTCCTAGACATAGAATAATAGAATACTAAAATGAACAGGGATCTTTGAGATTACCTAATCTAATTGCCTCATTTTATAGATGAATGAACAGAGATTCAAAAGTGCTAAGTGACTTGAATTTCGTCACCTTACATGTTAGTTAGAACCAAGGCTAGAACACAGATCTCCTGGCTTCCAACACAATGCTTTTTCCACTAAATGGCTTGCTCTTTCTTAAATTTAAAAGTAAGCTAGCTGTTTCAAGTTGAATCAAAAAATGTTAAATAAAAGGAGTGAAAATTTCATTTTCTTTACATAATTAACCATGTTTTTTTAAAAATTGCTTTATACTACTGTATTTTTCAACTATTTAATAATCCTGCTGTGCACTGACTCCTTAGACATTACTTACTACTCAGTCCAAAAATATGTAATGATAATTGAACATGGATCAAAAATTGAGTTTCTATTTTAAACTAATTTTGAACTCTTTTATACTATTGAATGCAAATTAAGGAATCACGCTATTTATGTATAATCTTTTGAATGATTCTTAGTTCTATTACTTGATTGGAAATATCCAATGATTTCTACTATGCCCCTAATCTGATGTCTCATCTGCCATGGAAATAACTGGGAGTTCTCAAAGATTTTGCCTATAGGAAATACTCTGGAACTCCTTTGGCTCTACACATAGAAAAAAAGCTATATGTAATACACACTTATACATATACATATATGCATAGACTTTTTTGGTTTTTTGCAGGGCAATGAGTGTTAAGTGACTTGCCCAGGGTCACACAGCTGGTAAGTGTCAAGTGTCTGAGGTTAGATTTGAACTCAGGTCCTCCTGAATCCAAGGCCAGTGCTCCATCCACTGTGGCACCTAGCTACCCCCATAGACTTTTTCATACTCATAGCCTTTTTCAGTGGAGGAACAACCCACAATGGGAAGAGCACAGATTCACTGGAGTAATGAAAAGGTCACGTTGCAGTAGGCATTGTGTTGTAGTCTACATATACAATCACAGGATTATAAATTTGTAAGAGTCTCTTTTGAGGACATATATTCTACTAGTTACATATCTATAGTGCCTTCAAAGTAACTGTGATGAAAATATTAATCCACACATAGAAAATTTATGACTCAGAGAATCTTAAAGTTGGAAGGTATTTTGGAGATCATCTAGTTCAGCAACTTACCTGGTAATTGAATCCTTCTTTTTTTTTTTTTTTTTTTTTTTTTTTTTGTGGGGCAATTGGGGTTAAGTGACTTGCCCAGGGTCACACAGCTAGCAAGTGTTAAGTGTCTGAGGCCGGATTTGAACTCAGGTACTCCTGACTCCAAGGCCAGTGCTCTATCCACTGTGCCATCTAGCTGCCCCTTGAATCCTTCTTAATACACCTCTGTTGAGATGTTCACTGATGCTTTATTTTAATATACCTAGTGATAAGAACTCCCACATGAGGCAATCTGATTGAGTTTTGAACAACTTCTATTGTTGTACAAAACCTCCTCTATGTTGTTAAAATATGTTTCTTTAAAAATGTGACAACTAAGAACTGAATATGATGATTCAGACATAGTTAGATATGGTCCAAACGTCACAGGGATAGTGAAATTGTTATCTACCTTTTTTCTGAACACCAATATTGTGGTTTGTGACTTCATATTACATTCCCTGCCCCACCCCCATGTAATACTTTTGGATAGCTACTTCGTGTAGTGGATGAGTGCTGCACCAGGAGTCAGGACTACTCATTTTCCTGAGTTCAAATCTGGCTTCAGAGACTTTTTTTGCTATGTGACCCTGGACAAGTCACTTATTTCTTTTTGCTTCAGTTTCCTCATAAGTAAAATGATTTGGAGAGAAATTGTAAACCATTTCATTATATTTACCTAGAAAACTCTAAGTGGGATCATAATAAGCCAGACAGAACTGAAAACAACTGAATAACAAAAACAAACAATTTTGGTTGATGATTTTATATATATATATATATATATATATATATATATATATATATATTTGTTTTGTTTTGTTTTGTTTTGTTTTGTTTTGTTTATTTGTTTGTTTTGTTTTGTTTTTATTTTGGTGAGGCCATTGGGGTTAAGTGACTTGTCCAGGGCCACACAGCTAGTAAGTATCAAGTGTCTGAGGTCGGATTTGAACTCAGGTCTTCCTGAATCCAGGGCTACTACTTTATCCATTGCACCACCTAGCTGCCCCCCTGATGATGATCTTTTGGTCTACCCTCAAGAACTTTTTTTTTTTTCACAAGAACTGTTATCCAGCCATTGATCCATCATCATCAATGCTTGAAATATGAATGTGTGGAAATGGTGCTGGTGAGAAAATGTGTGGTGCTGTGCCTACATGCTAGTACAGTACTACCCATCCATCAACTATGCAGATATATAGCACTAGTTTTCTGCTCTTATAGTTGTAAGAAAAATAAGAATGAATGAGAAGTTTGCTCATTATTGTGCTTATGCCCAACCCTACATCATGATGAGCTGTCCTCTAATATGAAGATATTGATCATTGGACTGCTTTAATCATGGTGGCTTGGTCGACACTTCCCTAATACTATTGGAGACTGGATTAATAATTCAATAATGTCCAAAGAGAAGGAAGTGATAGCCCCATTATATTCTTCTGGACAATCTAGAGCAGGGTTCTGACATTTATGGCTTATAAGCCAAATTTAGCTTTCTACCTGTTTTTTGTATAACCAGTGAACTAAAGAATTGTTTCTCTACCTTATGTACAAAAACAAGTGGCAGGCCTTATTTTGCCAATCTCTAATCTAGAGTATTTTGTTCAGTTTTGTATGCCACATTTTAGGAAGTACACTGCTGACAAATACCCTGTCCAGAAGATGGTAAACAAGGTGTGTTGGTCAAAGTTATAGAGGAAGCATACAGCTTGATATAATGAAAAACTAATAATTAGAATTTTTTTTGTGGGTTGATGAGGGTTCAGTGACACGCCCAGGGTCACACAGCTAGTAAGTATCAAGTGTCTGAGGCTGGCTTTGAACTCAGTTCCTCCTGAATTCAGGGCCTGTGCTTTATCCACTGTGCCACCTAGCTGCCCTCTAATAATTAGAATTTGCTAAAAATGCACTGGGATGTCCTGGAAATTGTTAAGTATGAGCTACATGACGACATGTCAGGGATATTGTAAAGGAGAATTATACTTATAGAAGAGTTAGATTCGATGCCTTCTGAGGTCCTTTCCACCTTTCAAATTCTATGATTCTGGTTATTTCTATTTTATGTATTTCCTTATTTGTGAATCTGTATTCCATTCAGAACCGGCGGCTCCTACAACTAGCCTGATCAGTGCTCTCTAATCTTTGTCTCCAAGTGAACAATCTTTCATTGTGGAATTCCAATTTGTCTGGTTAGGAATAAATGAATGAAATATTCATTAAGAACTTATTATAAGCAAAGTACTGTGTTAAGCACTTGGAATAAAAATACGAAATACTTCTCTCAAGGGGCTCATGTTCTAATGGTGGGGGCAAAACATATGGGAAGTTTTAGTTCTAAGTTAGATGGAAATGTACCATGGACTTTAAGGTATGTTGGTGAAGCAGGTTAGAATGCTTCTTTTTGAATGGCATTCTATACTGAGCAGAATAGGTGGTCAGCTTTATTTTATATCATTATCTGTGCCAACTAGCAGGGATAGATTATTGATGATTTTGTTCATTTTTCCTGTTATTTCCTGAGATAAAACTAAAAACTTAATTTTGCTTGAAAATATGAAGTACAAAGAAAGGATACCTGGAGTTATTACATCAATCTTGTTTTTCTACACTTGAGTTTTTGACTCTACATGAATGATGTTACATTTATTTCTATTCAATTAATTTTGTCTAATTCAGATAATTGTTCTAGTCTGCTGAGATCTTACATCCTGAAGCATAGCTTATATTGTTATGTTTATATATATATATAATTAAGAGGCAACAAAGAAGAAGAAAAGATAAGTTAATTTCTGGGAGGGAGTGAATTTCATAGAAACTACAAACAATGTCCTATAGGGATATAAGGAATGGCAGACAGTGAATATTTGCTGATTTTGTGTTTAATAAAATTATATAACTAACTATATAAGACTATATAACTATAACAACTATAACTATAATTATAAATAAACATACATGTGTATATATGTATACAAATACATACACACACATATATAGTATATATCTATATCTATCTGATATATATCTATATATAGATCTATATCTATCTATCTATATATCAGAAGCAACTAGGTGAATTTTGATTCACTCAAAGTTGAATCTGATTCTTAATCTGTTTAAAAAGTTTAGTAATGGCAGAGAGAAAAGGTGGAGACTGGTTAAAGCTTCTGCAAAGAATATTTCAAATGAAGGATTCAAGACAAGGTCATTGATTGTGTTCCATAAACATCCTTTCTATTATATATGGTTTCTACCTTTTTGCCTTGAGATGTTTTTCATTCATGCTAACACTTATCATTCATCCCTCTGCACCTTCTTTTGAATCTCTTATTTTACTGTAGAACAGTTGAAGATAAATGGCTGCTTTCCTAGGAGGTAAATAAGACTCTTGAATTTTCCTTATGTTGAAGAAATGATGAATCGGTCCAACTCCATTAAATGCAAGTACCATAGCTGTGTCAGAAAACAACCTTAGCTTGAGCTGCAAATTTCTTCTGATGCTATTAAACACTTACCTACCTTGTGAATCTTTACAATTTACTTTGTGTGCCTATATTTCAGAGTTTATGTCTTATCCAAGGCTATCATCCAAGGATAACATAGTGCTTAATGGAAATGTGGTACTTAACAGTCATGACTGTAAAGAGTTTTAATTCCTGTTGGGAAGTGGTGGTGGTTGTCACATGGTTTATCAGTGAAAACAAGGACTAATGCTATTGACACAATTCTGGTCTGTTTGTGCAATATGTGCACTTCTCTTCATATCATGTTGAGGAAATTATTCCATTTCCTGTTATTTGACAGGATATAGCATAGAACTACCTACATCTTTTTGTTGTTGTTGCCATACAGAATTTATTATAATCTTACTCTGAACACCCTACAAGGACTTTTGGTTATTCAGCAATTATACCATTGTTTCACCCACAGTTAATTACTTTACCTACCATTCCTTCTTTTCACACCAGTGTCATACTTCAATTATTTCACAAATTTCTCTAGTCATGTTGAGTACATGCTATATTTACTAGACTAGCAACTCCTTGTGGGTAAGTTTTATGTTTATTTCTTACTCTATATGATAAGTGTTTAGGCAAAACTCAGGTTCTGAAAATTCAAATGAACCAAAGTAAAGAAAGGAATTATTCAAAATTTCTGATCTGCTTGAGTTTGCCTCCATTAAATTCTCGGATGACTGATTAAATTCACAAGATAGCATTTGAGCTAAAAACAACCTGTACCAGGAAAGGTCACCAAGGAAAGTTTAAAAATCAAAAGTACACAGCACCAAATTATTTTCTAAAGCACCGCAAATAGAAATGCAAGGATCTTTTCTTATTGATGGTGCAGCATATCCTCTCCATTTTGTTGATGTCTCAGTAAGGTGTCAATTAAAGATGATATGTGCAAATCATTTAAAGCTATCCAGAGAAAAAAAGAAAAGGTTACAAAATATAAGGTCACAACTCAGCAATTAGGACAGCAGTAAATGAAAATTATATATGGCAGAAAAACAGAATATATATATATATATATATAATGGAAAATTTCAGTTGTATTTGTACCCTGAGATAGCATCTCTTTGGACACAATTTTTAACTTCTGTCATCCTACCACCATATATCACATGCCATAAATTATGAGAAGGCTTATTGATATGAAAACAAAAGACATGATATGGGTTTGAAATGTGCATCATTTCCTTTTAGAGTCCTAAAGTCATTCAACAGAATGTTCTATTAAAAATAAAAAATAACCAAATGGTATTATAAATTAAGCAAAAGTCATACTTGGGGTGTACTTGAGGTAAAGGTTTTCAATTTGACATATATAATTGTTCGTTGCAAACATGGTGTAGTAAGCAACCTTCAGAGTCATCTTAAAAAATGAATAATATCTGTAGTTTACAAGAATTGGAGGAAATGTTACCAACAGAAAAATTTACACTGCTTCCAATAGAAACTTTAATCTCATATTATAAAGGAATTGTAAGATAATTTTGTTGTAGGTTTGTTGGTGCCTTTTGAATGATTAGTTTGACATCTGTTTGTCTATGAAACACTTTATAAAAAGACAAGTTTTAGAAGTATTTTAGATCATGGTCCTTTGGTTTTAGTGGGAATAAGAATCAAAGCCTAAAATTGGAAAAGATCTTTGGAAAAATTGTGAAGTAGGTGGTTTGTCTTTCTAGACTCTATCTTTTCACCACTGCTTTTGTTGCTTAATTCCTTTTGATTTACTCAAATATTAAATGGATATGTGATCTCATCACTGAGTGTATTCTTTCCAACAGCACAAATCACAATCCATTTATGTCCAACATCTTGTGTGACCCTTATTCATATGCTCGCATAAGTTTGTTACATGGAATCCATGTCATATGCTAGAGGACTTTTAGCATAAGAAGGAAGCCAGTGGAACAAATGGACTGCCCAACAATGGTGCTTGGCACTTGCTATGTAACCATCTCATCTCTGTGTTCTCATATATTTAATAATATCCTTTCCTCTGATTCTACTTCATCCATATTGGAACATAAAATAATATACTTTAACCTGGAAGCAAGCTTAGAGAACATTAATAGCAATCTCTTCATTTTACAGATGAGGAAACTAAAGCATAGGCATTAATTAATTTAGCCAAGGTAACACAGCTAATAAACATCAGAGGCAGAGTTCAAACTTAGGTCTTTTTGACTCAACTTCCAGTACTTTATGCCAATTTAACTTGCTCAGTTCCTTGTGTCCAATGTATTACAGCATATTCACATCCACCATGTGCCTCTTCATTGCCCTTGGGTGATACCCAAATCTTTGGAGACTAATGTGTACCATTACTCACAGACATATGGCACCAGTAGAACATTGTTATTTAAAAGATGGGGTCATTAAAATAACTTTGTAATGTTCCAAGGAAATCTATCATTTGGATTTAAGAGAGGAGAATATCGATGGTTCCATTTTATTATCAATGTTTGGATGACATTCTTATGATCTCAAATACTCGCTTTGATCAATCATTTTATATCAGTATGACCTAAGAACACTCTTTCATGAATTTTAGAAACAAAATTGGCTGATTCCTGTTATGCTATTTTATAAAATCTTTATTAAGTAGATTCCTTTAAAATGTATCCTGCCTTTACAAAAACATTTCCTGATACTTTCCCCCACCCTAGAAACTTCTATTTCTACTAGAATTAGAAGGAATAATTGCACATGATTATCTGACCTTATTCCTTACCAAGGATAATTTATCTCCTCAAGTAATGCCATTCCATCCCATCTGTCATCCCCACTTTATGACTCATTTTTCTATGTCTCCCAGTCTACTGGCTCATTCCCTACTGCCTACACACATTGCCATATTCCCATTCTAAAACAAAGCAAAAAAAAACAAAAACAAAAAAACCAAGAAACACAAACTACCAATCAAATGACAAAAACACCCTGCACTTGATCCTTGATCCCTTCATTCCAACTAATTATTGCTCTCTATCTCTTTTGACTTTTGAGGCTAAATTCCTTGAATAGCTCTTCTACAATAGGCACCTCCAACTTTATTCCTCTCACTCTCTTCTTAATCCTTTACAATCTGGACTCTGACCTTATTCTTACTTGAAAAGTATTCTTTAGTTGCTAAATCCAATGGTCTTTTCTCAATACTCATTTTCCTCAAAATATTTTCAGCCTTTGACACATCTGATCATCCTTTCCTCATTGGTAATCCCTTTTGTCAAAGTTTTGGGGTTACTCTTCTCTCCTGGTTCTGCTACTACCTATATGACCTTTCCTTCTCAGTCTCACTTGCTGCTTGCTCACTGAGATCACATTCTCTAACAATAGATGTCCCACAAGGTTCTGTCCTGTGTCCTCTTTATTTTTCCCTATATATTACTTCAGGTGGTAATTTCATCAGTTTCCATGAATTTAATTACCATCTCTATGCTGACAGCTCTCAAATCAACCTATCCTGCTGTAGTTTCTCTGAAGACCTTCAATTCACATCTCCCACTACCTTTCAGACATCTTCAAGTAGATGATCAGTAGACATTTTAAAATCAAAATGTCCAAAATTGAATACTTTATCTTTTCCTCTAGAGTTTCCCCCCTCCAAGGGGAGAAGGGAATAAGCACTTACTATTTGCCAGAAACTTTACTAAATGTTTTTTGTTTTTGTTTTTTGGGGACCCCCCCACAATAGTTGGCACTGTGGCTTTCACAATAGTTTATATTTTTATCTTAATTCCCTAGAATAGTGTGCGGCACATAGGAAAAACTGAGTAGATTTTTCATTCATTCATTCATTCATTCATTCAAATTCCTTTCACACATTGTATTTCAGGTTACAGGGAATCTTCTTATTCTTTGCCTCTGTACAAGCTTTGGTTTCAGTGAATGGATGATCTTTTTTTATAACTTGGGTTTCTGGAGAGGCACACTTTCCAGTTAGACAGCAAAGTAATGATAAAGCAAGTGGGAGATTGCTTTCTAGACAATTAGCTTTCTCCTGTGCTTATTTTCTTTTGGGCCATTGCTTCAATTTGTCATCTTCAAAGGAAAACAGATATGAGGGCACTGTCATTTTCATTATGGTTTGATGATATAAGGTTGCTATCTGTAAGGGGCTAAAATTCTAGCTAAACTGTCTAAAAATCTATTGAGTGGTTGCCATCAATTAGAAGCTTTAGCAAGAGTTTAGACTTTTAAGCATTTATTAAGGTGCATAAGAATTTGGAGAGGAGAGAGAGAGGCCAAGATTCCTTCATCTATCTATCTAAGGGAGCCAGCATCTCAGCTCTACTCAAACCGAGGTCCTGGGCAAAAAAGTGAGACCCTTCACTCCTTCCTCTTCCCAGAAGGCTCCTGCAAAACCAGAAACAGGGCCATCCACACATACACACAGCTCCAAGCTAATTGGCTGGTAGCTTTGATTGACAGAACTAACAGGCAGCTCTACAACTGCAAGCCAGCCAGCTTCTGGTATGCTAACATGGCATGGCTTGTCCACACACAGCTTCTCCTCATGGCAGAGCTTCCCTACATTATCTCTCCAGCAGGGGTATCATTCCAATTCTCACTCTTTGAGTATACTGTATGCAATTTTCCAAGCAGATTGAAATATGCCCAAGTACTCAGTGGGACATTTCAATAAACAAAATGTTTTGTTTTTTTTATTGTTTCTTCCAAACTGTCATAAATGAGGTGTTTTTTCCTTCATTTTCTTTACTGTATTTTAAATTTAGAGGAAGATGTGAAATTTTTTTGCGTTTTTTTTTTTTAAGAATAAATCTTATCTCATTGGATCCTCACAATAACCCTGAGAAGTAGGCATTATGAGCATCCAAATTTCACAGTTTGGGTAATAGAGATTAAATTATTTGCCCAAAGATATATAGCTTATTAAGTGCCTGAGGCTAGATTGGGACTTTGGTCTTCCTGACTGCATGCAAGTCCAATGCTTTATCAATGATATTATGAGCTACCTTTCAAAGGAGGTGGTAAGAATAGATTAAGGAAAAAAGAAGCTTCACTAGTCTATAAAATAAGAGTGTATCACTGGGTGTCTTTAAGATGCCCCTTTTCTCAAAAAATATATTAGTTCTGGAGGAATGTGTGGTCTACTTTCTTTTTCTTTTTTCTTTCTTCTTTTTTCTTTTCTTTCTTTCTTTTTTTCTTTTTTGGTGGGGCAATGAGGGTTAAGTGACTCACCCAGGGTCACACAGCTATTAAATGTCAAGTGTTTGAGGTCAGATTTGAACTTAGGTCTTCCTGAATCCAGGAACAGTGCTTTATCCACTGTGCCACCTAGCTTCCCCTTGCATGGTCTATTTTCAGAGAATTTAGTTTTAAATCCCATCTCTGCTATTTACTATTGTGATGTCCCATTATTTTATCACACTATCTATATAACCCTGGGAAAATCATTTCTCACATGTAAGCCTCAGTTTCTTCAACTATAAAATGAGAGGGTTGGACTGGGACATCCCTTCAAGCTCCAAGGTTCAGTATAAAGAATTTGCCTTTGTCTTAATATTTAGTCAATATCCCATACACAGAATCACTACCCCAGCTCTCAGCTTCTGTACACTCTTTTTCTTATACACAATTTTTCTTCTTAATTTCCCTCACCCTCTTCTAGACCACTGGGGTCAGGCCTTTTATAGACCACATTTATATTCTTCATATTCACACAACTTTTCTTTCACTCCCTCTAATTTCTATCTCAGTTTCCCATACTAACTAAAAACTCCCTATTCATATTTTCCCTTGTAAATGCACTCATCTATTCATACATCCAGAGATAGTGCCTAATGATAGCCATTCCTTCTCTAATGACAGTGGTGAGATTGCATCTTGACCAAATAGTACAGGGGTTACTTAACAATTGCAAAAAACTGCCTTGGATCAATGCCTCACATGCATATTTGTTTGCCTTTTCTGACTATTAAAAAAAAAAAACTCTCATGGAACCTAGCTTCTTTACAACTTAAAGAAACTAGGTATAGTATTGAAAGGATAGCAAGTTGGTGCAGTAGATAGAATCCTTGGCTTGGACTCAGGAAGACTCTTCCTGAGTCCAAATCTGGTCTCAGATACTAGCAAAATGACCTTGGGCAATTCATTTAGCTCTCTTTGCCTCAGGTTCCTTCATTATAAAGGGAGTTTGATGAAGAAATGGCAAAACACTAGTATTTTTTCCATGAAAACCCTGAAAGGGTAGGACATGATTGAAAAAGAACTGAACAACAACAACATGATATGAACAAGCTTGGTTTTGTCTGGGATATATCCAACAAAGAAACCCAATGCTGCAATGATTGGTTGTCCATATCCATGATCTCTACCTTATATAATCTCCCTTATTATGATGAACTCTCTCATTTTGTAACCCTATTGATCATAGCCCTTCTCAGTTCTAGCCTCATTATCAATCAACCATTCAATCAATCAACAACAATTCATTAAACATGTAATATGTGTCAGGTACTGGGGTGGGGCATGGAATAAAATGAAATAATGCCTACTCAAAGAACTTAAATTCAAACACTGGTAACAACATGCACATGCAGAAGTTTATATATATATATAACCAATATAAGGTAGTTAGAGAGGGAAGTAACTAGCAGTAGAAAGAACAGAAAGGACACTTCTAGCATGTGGTACCTGAACTTGATCCTTAAGGAAATGAGGGACTCTATGAGGCAAAAATGAAGAGGGAGTGCATACCAAGCATGGAAGTCAATCAGTACAAAAGCATGGAGATGGGAGATATAGTAATGGGCATGAGGAACAGAGAGAAAGCCAGATTGACTAGACTTCAAAGCACATAAAGAAAAATAATATATAAGAAGAATAAAAAGATAGGAAGGGTTGAGCAGCTAGGTGGCACAGTGGATAAAACACCAGCCCTGGATTCAGTAGGACCTGAGTTCAAATCTGGCCTCAGACACTTGACACTTAACTAACTGTGTGACCCTGGGCAAGTCACTTAACCCTCATCGCCCTGCCCCCCCCCCAAAAAAAAAGATAGGAAGGGTTTGGAGGTAGTGGAAGAAGGTATGTGGCTAGGTTGGGGGCACAATGGAGAAGCCCCAAAAAAGTTCAAAGGCAATGTCAATGAGGGGAAATGGAGAAGACTATTCTGGACCCTTCCTTAAATGGAGGTCCTAGAATTCATAGCACCATGTTCCAGTCGGAGGATCCAATCAGAATGTCAGAGGATACTGATGAAATGTGAATATCAATGCTAATTTAATGTTGCAGGACATTGAAATGTCCCATTTATGAGTTTTATGGGAGAAAGGCATGATAGAGAAAAATGAAGTCCAAAAGCAGTGCAAGTGGTAGGAAATGGGTGTACTGTAGTTAAAGAAAAGCATTTTAGGACCTTTTGTAATATGGATTTGATGGGGGGAAAGTTGAGAAAGGAAGACTAGTTAAGAGTACATTTCAATATTTCTTGAAAAGGGTGGTAATGAGGGCCTGAACTAATGTGATGATAGTGTGAATAGTAAGAAGAGAAGATGCAGAGGTAGAAAGAGTAGATTTGAAACTGAATGAATCTTGGGGTCAAAAAGTCCACTGAGATTTAAACCTGGTAAAGAGGAAAGACTGTCATATCCTTGGTGGGAATATGTTTAGTAGTTGGGTGTGTTTGTAGGAGTGGAGAAGATAATGTATTCTGTTTTGGATATGTTCAGTTTGAGATGTCAATGAAGCATCTAGTTTGAAATTTCTAATAGGCAGTTGATCATGCAGAATTAGAGCTCAAGAAAGAAACTGACTAAATATAAAGATATGGAAGTCATTTACTTAGAAATGATCATTAAGCTCAGTGGAACTGAATTCTTTACCAAATAAGAGAGTATAAAGAAAGGATAGGGCCCATAATAGAACCTTGCAGTATAACCACAGTTAGGGAGCATGATGTACATTATAAAAATACTAAGAAGGAGCATTCAGACCTGTAGGAAACAAACTAACAGAGAATAGTGTCACAAAAATGTGGAGAATTATCCAGAGGGACAATGCTGCATGACAAATGGCAAGAGATATAAGGACAGAGAAAAGACTATCAGAATTGGCAATGAAGTGATCATTGGTAATTTGGGGGACTACAGTTTCAATTAAGTGACGTGGTCAAAAGCCAAAATGGTGGCAATTAAGAAGTGAGCAAAAGGAAAGACAGTTGATACAAAGAGTTAAAATAGATTTTTCTAGGGGTTTGTCTGGGAATAGGAGAAGAGATATAGAAAGTTTTAAGTGAATAATGTGGGTATATCAGCTTATTTTCATAGTTGTAGTGGTCATCATCACTGTTGTTGTTTTGTCAAGAGACTATGGTAGGAAATAGGGAGACATTGAGAGAAAGTGGGTGGAAGGATATGCTGAGGAAGACTGGAAGAGATGGTATTAGCACACATCAAAGGGGTTGACCTTGACAAGGAGAGCAGATATCCAATTATCAACTCCCTCCCAGCTGTGTTTATGATTTAGGACTTCCTCATCATGACTCAGAAGGATTATTACCCTGGAATATTCTTCCATCCACACCCCTTCTTCCATTGGTTAATTCTTTCTAGGTGACTTCCAAGATGTTTGCTTCTTTGGGCCTCAGCTTCCCTATATTTGCTGTCCTTATGCTACCCAGATTAACACCAAAAGCATTTGGATCCAGGACCTTGAGTTCCAAAATGGTTGGATTAGGTCACAATTCCATCCAACATTTGTTGATTTTCTTTTTAATCATTTTAGCCAATCTGGTAGGTTTAAAATGATATCTCAACATTATTCTATTTTGCATTCCTCTAATCAATAATCACTAACAGTATCTTTTTATATGATTATATATATATATATACATATACACACACACACACACACACATATATATATATATATACACATATACACACACACACACACACACACACACATATATATATACATAGTTTTTATTTCTTCTCCCCAAACTGCCTGTTCATATCCTTTTACCATTTATCAGGTGGGGAATGGCTCATGTTGTTTTATATTTGACAAAGTTCTTTATATAATAGAGAAATGAGAACTTTTCCTGAGAAACTGTCTATATTTTTTTCACCAATTTTTTGTCTTTCCTTCTGATCTTGGGTCCATTTGTTTTCTTTGTACAAATTTTGTATATTCAAAATTATCCATTTTACATTTAACTTTGCTCTCTATCTCTTATTTATTCATAAATTTTTCACTTATCCATAAGTCTGATAAGTAACATATTCCATGTTCTAATTTTCTTATAATATTTCTCTTTATATTTAGGACATTTATCCATTTTGACCTTATCTTAGTAAATGGTGTAAGACATTGGTCTATGTACAATTTCTACCATACAGCTTTCCAGTTTTCCCAACAATTTTTTTTTTACCAAATAATGAATTCTTATTCTAAAATCTTGTCTTTATACTTGTCACATATAAGATTATTATATTTATTTGCTAGTGTAAATTGTGTGCCTATTCTGTTCCATTGATCTACCTTTCTATTTCTTAGCCAATACCAGATAATTTTGATACATAATAAAGTTTAAGATCTGTAACTACTAAACCTCCTTCCTTTACATTTTTATTAGCAAATGAGATTTCTAAGAGTCAGAGTGTATGGAGAGAAAAGTAGAAGACCAAGGAAAGACGCACAAAACATCCAGATTACAGAGAAGAAAAAGATGAAAAGCCAATTAAGGAGCTACAGAAGGATTCATTAAAAAGGACAAAGAAAAGCAGGAGAGTGTCATATCTTTGAAGTTAAAGTAAGAAAATATATTCAATATAAGGTAGAAATTAACAAAGTAAAAATTTAAAGAGAGCTCAGGGAGGTCTAAAAAGTGACCATTGGATTTGACCTTTAGCATGTTATCAGTGATCTTTTGGAGGGCTAACTCTTTCACTACTATGCTATGGAATGGAAGGCCAGTTGCAAGAGGTAAAAGAAAAAGTGCTAAGAAATTTGAGGCATTTAGGAGTAGATAATGTTTTCAATGTGTTTGGCAGTAAGTGGGGAGGAAAGATATGACATGGTAACTAGCTGGGATACAAAACTCAAAAGAAGGCTTTTTTTTTTCTTTTTTCTTTGCTTTATTGGTTTTTAGGGTTGGAAAGATCTGAACATATTTGTAAGTATGGAAAGATGCAAGTGGTGGAAGATGGATTGACGCAACGAGCTAAGGAAGTAGATAAAGAGATAGACTTCTAGTCAGGTGGACCAGAGGTTGAATCCTTCCTTGAATGCCAACAAGCTTTATGGCCTTGGGCAAATTATTTGACCTCTCTAATGCTCAGTTTCTTCTTGTTTTATAAAATGGAGCCAATAAAAGTAACAACCTTTCAAGGTTATTGGAATATCACATGCACATGAGATTGCGTATGTGTGTTGCAAATCTTAAACTACTAGGGAATTAGCCTTCATGAATAGCGAGGAAATCCTTCCCTCCCAATTCCCACCTCCAGTGACTGGGTATATGATCATAAAACTACAAGGGATATTAGAGATAAAAGGTCTGATTCCCTTATTTTATAGATGAAGAAACAGTGCTCAGAGAGATTAAATGATTTTACAACCTTACAATGTTGTAGTGAGAGAATTTGATCCCAGGGTGAATGCTCTCAACAATACACAAGTAGAGGATAGTGACTTGACTTCTGATTATTATAGAGAACTCCCTGGAGAGTCTCAGAGTTGGCTAGACTAGTTGACAGTTAAATGACTTGTCCAGCATCACAAAAACACAGTGTGATAGTTAAGACGAAGACTCTGAGCCCAATACTGAAGCCACTGCACATATTGGAAAAATAACATGAAGACTGATAGATGACAGCAACAAGTTAGGGGAAGAAGTAGTATAAGAAGATTTACAGGACCTCAAAAAAAAAAATAAAAGATGGTGATAAAGGAATGGTTTGTAAACAGTTGTGAAGAATAAAGAATAGGAACATAGAATGTAGAGCTATAAGGGATTTTAGAGATCACCTAGTTTAAAATTTCTTCACATCGAGACCCTCTGACATTCTGATGAAGACAATGAACCCATGCTTAGAATAATTTTAGGAACATAATTACATACATACATGCAAACATACACACATATATATATATATACAAACATACATGTGGGTATGTGTCTATGTATATGATTTAAAAAGAAATCAAATTATATTGAAATACAAATATAAAAAATGTTTTGAAAACTAAGTTCATGGTCCTCAAGTTAAGAATCCTTTTTCTAATCTAAACTACTCATTTTTCAGACAAAAGACATGAGAACCACACAGACTTAGTGACTTGCCAGAAGTATAAAGATAGCTTATATCTGAATGCAGATCCTCATCTTCCATTTAATGCATTTTTCACCATGCAACAATGACACTAAATGTTGCATCCATCCTCTTGACCATTGAGTGTTAAGGAGGGAGAAGAGATTTCCATCAATGGAGAAGGTTGCAAGGGATATAGTTTCACCAGGGGAGAGTCAAGCGTCTGTTAAAGGAAAGAAGTGGAAGAAATACTCATTGAAAAGCTCATGAATGTTGAGAATTTATTGGCGTTGCAAAGAGAATAATAGAATGTACTAAGAAATTGCAATGAGATTAGGCTAGAATATGGGTGATTAGAACAAGGATGAGGGTTTGAGAAGAAGTGATATGGGTATATTTCTTGGACCTAATGTAGTGAGAGTGGATGATGAAGATTAGGAAGCTCATAAAAAGAAAGTTAAAATTCTGTGCCATGTTCTATTCAAGGGAGATATAAAATAAATCTGCCTTAGAGATCCAACTTTAATTTGGCATATGGATTACCTAGTATGAGCCCCCATGTGATTTCTTTTCCTGGTGTCCTTTAGTCCTTGATCTTAGAGTTGGAAGAAACTTTAGAATTAACCTATTCCAACTAACTCCATAATAAAGGCATCACTTTTTTCCCCCTGGGAAATGAGGATTAAGTGACTTGCCCAGGGTCACACAGCTAGTATGCATCAAGTATATGAGTTCAAATTTGAACTCAGGTCCTCCTGAGTCCAGGGCTGGTGCTTTATCCACTGTACCACCTAGCTGCTCCTAGGCATCACTTTTATAGCTGATTATCTAGCCTTTTCTTTTTTTTGTTGTTATACTTATTCAGAAAACTGGATTAGAACCAAGAAGATGTGGATTCTAATCCCAACTCCACCATTTATTCCCTGTGTGATCTTGTACAAATCATTTAATGTCCATAGGCCTAAATGTCCTTAATTTAGAGGCAGCTAAGTAATGCAGTACATAGAATTTTGGACTTGGAGTCAAGAAGACCTGAGTTAAAATTCAGCCTCTGACACTTACTACCTGTGTTACCCTGGGCAAGCCACTTCACCTCTGTTTGCTTCAATTTCTTCAATTGTAAAATGGGAATAATAATAGTACATAACTCATGGGCTTCTTGTGAATTTCAAATGAGATAATATTTGCAAAGTATTTAGCACAGTGCCCAGCACATAGTGAGTGCTTAATAAAATACTTATTCCCCTTATCTGTGAAATAAGGAATTGGTCTAGATTCCCTCCAGGATTTTTTATAGTTCTAAGTATATTATCCTATTTGTAAAAGATATAAGACTCAATTTAAAATAAATTCTGAATTATAAATCCATGACGGGGAAGTCATTGTAGAATAAAAAATTAAAAAATAAAACAAGAATCTGGTTCTGTGCCCTGCTTGTTTATCATCTGAAGATGGGTTACTTCTTTATGGGCACAGTGGATTAGAGAAAAAGAAAACATTTTCTGAAAAACATGAGTGAATAGAATTTAAGGGAAAACATTTAAAGATGTATTTGTGGTAAGGTGAAAATAATCTGATTATATGAATAACAAGTATTTGCCATTATATTTCCTATGTGGAATTAATATCATTGTATCATCTCTGTAAGACTGGGTATTCCTTAGAAGGTTAGTCTAGTTCAAACCCAACATTTTTCAGATGAGGAAACAGACATATTTGCCAAGACTCCAAAGGGTAAATACCTCCTTATCCATGGTCACACAGGTAATGTTTTAATTGGACTCAGGTCCTCTACTTAGAAATCCTTCACTTAACATTATAAAATATTAAAAAAATTACTTTTTGGAGTATTTTTTTCTGTGTGTATGTATGTCTTTTTATATTTTCAGGAAAGATTTTTTTTAAGTGTTGCAGTATAGAAAAACAAACAAACATTAAACAGCTGATATAAAAAAAGTTTAGAGACCAAGTAAAATTACACATATACACACACACATACACACAATCAGTTAAGACTTTTAAGCAAAAGTAAAAGGTCAGCAAAATAAAAGATGGGTGGGGAGGCAAAGTGTGCTAATGATATCCAAAGGGGCTTCAAAAGAATAAGTAGGGATCTTATAAAGATATCAGAGAGAAAAAATACTACTAATTAATGAGCAGAAGGTAATGAAATCCACAAAGACTTTCAAATGACTGAGATATTGACCTGCTTTTAAAAATCATCTTTATCAAAAATCATATCTCAATACTCTCCCCACTTTTCCCAACAATGGAAACAACAATAACACCAAAACACTATAAAAATAAAGTTTGAATGAATAGCATATAGGGAAGACCTTGTAAAATACAATGAGAAATTAAAGATATTCTAAATTGATTTGGCTGTCATGAATTCTAGAAGATTACCAAAATGATTATCAAATGTATACTGTATTTTTCATACCTAATGAGAACACTCACTAGAACTAGTGAGTTTGCTAACTTAATTAAGAAAATAACTTTGTCAATTTTTGACCAGCAATATGAAAGGAACAAAACAGAAAATCTCACAGAAAATAATGTCAGTGAAAGAATGAAAGAGAAAGAAAGAGGAAAGTATGGAAGCAGGAAGGGAGAGAAGGATTAAGGAAGGAAGGGAGAGAGAAAGGAAAGGGAAGGAAGGAGAAAGGAAAAAAGGAAGGGATAAAGGGAGGAAAAGAAGGAAGGAAAAAGGGAAGAAAGGAGAGAGAAAGGAAGGGAGGGTGGGAGGGAAGAAGCAAGGGAGGAATAAAAGTAGGAAAAGAGGAAGGGAGGGAGGAAGAGAGGGAAGAAAAGTGGGAGGAAGGAAGAAAGGCAGGAGGAAAGGAAGTAGGAAGAGAAAGGAAGGGGAGAATAGGGGAAGGGGAATAGGGAAGGGAGGAAGAGATGAAGGCAGAGAGGAAGGAAGGCATGGAAGGAGGGAAGAAAGAAAAGAGGAAGGAAGGGAGGGAGGGAGGAAGAGAAAAGGGAGAAAAGGAAGAAAGGAGAGGGAGGGAGAAAACAATGAAGGAGGGGAAGGAAAGAAGAAAGGAAGGAAGGAAAGAGGAAACAACAGAAGTTACCATCCCTCAGTAAAATAAGGGAACAAATCTTTAGATAAATATTAGAAGACATCTAGAGGATAAATGAATTATGAAAAGCAAGCAGTCAAGTTTTACAACGAACAAATCATGCCAGGCGAATTTAATTGCTTTTTACCCCTTTTTGGATAGAGTCATGAGATTAATAGATGAAAGCAGTAGTAGATGTAGCATATCTTGTAGCACTGGATACCATGGCTTATGAAATTTTACTCAAAGAATTAGTTTAAATTAGCTCGGATTTGAACAATCTTACACAGACGAAAAATTGGTTGAAGTACCACATGAAAGGGCTAATGATAAATGACTTTTTTTTTTTCTGTTTGGGAGGAGGTTTCTAGATGGGTGCTGCCGGGGTTAGTGTTAGGTCCAGTTCTTCTAAACATCTTCATTAATGATCTGAAAGAGGAGGTAAACAGCATGCTAATTAAATTCACAGATGGCATTAAGATGGGAAATGTTGCAAACATCAGTAGGGCTTGAGAAGCAATAATGAGCCCTAAAGAGGTTTGAAATTGGTCAAAACTCAACTTTAATTCAAATCTAACTGAGAAAAAAATGCAACTGGGGAAAATCCTGAACCTCACAAAATTCTGAGCAGGAATAGATCTGGAAAACCATAATGCTAATAAATGACCAATATATGAACACAAAATGTTTAGTTCTATTTCTGACACAACTAGGTAGAATGTTTTGAGGAAGTTTTATGATGAGCTTGCATTTCAGAACAAGGAATTATAATCCACTACATGACTTTAACAAGATTTACAGGTAATACAAAATTTCATGCCACTGATATTGTTATGGGAAACATTAAAAAATTAGTGATGATTCAAAGGAGAGAAAAACAGAATTATTAAGGGATGGGAAATAGAAAGGATTATTGGTAGGAAAGAGCTGAGTTCAGTCAAGTAGAGGATTAGGAAGTAGCTGAGGAAAAGAAGAGAATATGGATGAGAAGCTAATGCCCTCTATTAATAGTTGGACAATAAATAGGTGGTCAAGTAATTACTGGAAATTATCTAAAATGCAGAATAATGATCATAGAAATCCTCTAATAGAGAGAAAAAAATAGGCAAAACATCAAGAAATACTGACAAGCAGATCAATCAAAATGAAGAAAATTTTTTAAAAAAAGATAAATTAACTGATGGGGGCAATATCCTAGCAATGTTTCAATATAAGTAAGAAAAACAATTGTGAAAATTGAATGATACCTATGCAGGTTTATTTGATTACTAGATAAGCTCTCTCCCATCTAACTTAAATATGTTCATCTGAGCTGTGATTTTCCAGTTACAATTACATAGTACATTCTCCTTATTGACAATTATGATCCACTCCTTTGTTAAAATCTATTAACTCTAAATATCTTTTAAATTAATGAAATTAATGTCTTTGAGCTAATTCCTAATGAATTGAGCTATTCCTAATGAATATGTCATAGAATCTCAACATTTACACTATTCCCAAAGGTTTTAGGGGTTATGTAGAATACGAATGAATAGAAGAAACAATTCTTGTTCACAAGGACTTTGCACTGTATTTTAGAAAACATAAACAGATAAAATAAACAGGAATATTTATAAAACAACATATGTACATAGTAAATCAATAGAAGACAAAAACCTCTATTTAATGGAAAACTTTGAGGACAGAATATTCTTGTTGATTTAATGTTTTTGATTAAAATTATGATTAATGAGAAGTCTTTTTGTTTCAATACTGAAGATGAAATTCTGCCACAAATGTATTAATTTCATTCCTTGCCTCAGTAAATTGAGTATATTGAATACAATCAAATTTTTTTTTTGCTGATTATGGAATTTGCAGATATTCAATCATCATTATGACATATTATGCTCAATATAGACTCCTTTCAAAGAGGAAATTCTGAGAGGTTATTCTGAATAAATTCTAAGCCCAGGAGGTTACTTTTTTAAGACAGAGTTTTATTACTATTGACTTAAAATTCATCATTCTCCTAAAAATTTGAGTCAAATAAAATTTTCAGGTAATTGATGATTTTGGTTGTTTGAATTCAATTTATTTATTAAATTCCCATTACATTCAGCCTTATGACAGGTTCTATGTAACAGTAAGACAAAATGATACAGTTCCTACCTTCAAAAGCCCTGCATTTTATTGGGAGGAAACACCAAGTGAATAGATATGTAAATACAAAATATGCACAAAATAAATGCAAATTATTATCCAATGTGAAGGATGATGGTAACTATTAAGAGTAGGAGCAGAGAAGAAATCTGGATAGGATCCTTATTCTACAGGGATCCTGTAAAAGGAATCTATTTGACTGAGGGTTTTTGTTGTTGTTGTTGTTGTTGTTTTGCTGCCCCATAATAGCATCTTTAGGGTAAAATTGAGGGGTGAGAGGAATGCACTGGGGGAGGGGAAAGGGCAAAGGTTTCCGGTTTTTTTTTTTTTTGTCTTTCCACATGAAAGAAACAGGAAAGGGTTTATGGCGTGGGGGAAGAGATGGGGGAGGAGCAGGGCAGTAAATGAACATTATACTCATCAGAATATGCTCAAAGTCCTTAATCTCATCACAGTTGGCTCAAGGAGGGATTAACACACACACCCAATTGGGTGGCATAATCTATTTAGTCTGGGCAGTAAAACAGCCTAACATACATCAGAATTAGCTCAAAGACATTAATTTCATCAGAATTGGCTCAAGGAGGGAATAACATACACACTCAATTGGGTGGAGTAATCTATCTAACCCTGCAGGAAAATAGGAGGGGAAGGGGATAAGGAGGGAGGGACAAAAGAAGGGAGAGCAGATTGGGGGAGGGGACAGTCAGAAGCAAATCCCTTTTGAAGTAGGATAGGATGAAAGAAGATAGATAATAGACTAAATATCATGGGGAATGGAATAGGATGGAGGGAAACAGTTAACAATAGTAATTATGAAAAAGAGATAAAGGGGGAAAATTGCACCAAAAATATTTATAGCAACTCTTTGTGGTGGCTAAGAATTGGAAATCAAAGGAATGTCCATCAATTGGGGAATGACTGAAGAAGCTGTGGTATATGATTGTAATGGAATATTATTGTGCTATAAGAAATGATTCTCAAAAAACCTGGAAAGACGCATATGAACTGATGTATAGTGAAGTGAGCAGAACTGGGAGGACATTGTGCACAGTGTCAGCAGTATTGTTCTATGAGCAATTGTGAATGACTTGACTACTCTTAACAATACAATGATCCAAGAACTAATGATGAAGCATTCTATCCACTCCCAGAGAAAGAACAGATATTGATTGAAGACAGACTAAAAAAAAAAGAGCACCTGTGGATTGTATATATATATATATATATATATATATATATACATATATATATATAAAACCTATATCAGATTGGTTGCTGAGGGGGGAGAAAAGGGAGGGAGGGAGAAAAATTTGGAACTCTAAATCTTATAAAAATGAATGTTGAAAACTACCTTTACATGTAACTGGAAAAAGTAAAATAAATGTTTGTTGTAAAAAACAAAATAAAACAAACAAAAAAACAAATATAGAAGACTAGAGCTAATGGGAGCCCCAAATAAACCTTTCCATTAGATTCAAAGGATTATGATAAAAGAGTAAAATATGCTAAGAAGAAATTAAAATAAAATAATTAGAAGGACATGGAAACAATAAGAATATGCTCAGGTAGCATGACACACTAGGAAGAGCAATGACTTTGGAGTCAAAAGACCTGTATTCAAATCTTGTTTTTGATAATTGTCAGCAGAGTATTCATTCATTTATTTATTTATTTTTAGAGTGAGGCAATTGGGGTTAAGTGACTTGCTCAGGGTCACACAGCTAGTAAGTGATAAGTGTCTGAGGCCAGATTTGAACTCAGGTACTCCTGACTCCAGGGCCGGTGCTCTATCCACTGTGCCACCTAGCTGCCCCTGGGTATTTATTTTTAGTTTTTCCTTTTTATTGTAAACTTAATCATCCACAAACACAAAACTATCACTTTACAAAGAAGAACGACTATTATATTAGGAGCTGTGAACCGTTACATGTAGTTTTGTTTTTTCAAAATATTATATTTTTATTGTCTTATGGTATTAACTTATACATGCATGATTCATTAATTGCATGCAACATCACATTGTAGCATTATATATGTATATATATGTATGCACGTGCAAATGCAGATAGATTGATGTAGGGTTAGCATACCCCTCAACCTTAATGAATATACCTAACAAGCTTTATGCGCTAATCCATACGAATTGGTCTTTAGGTGAGGTATAGAATCAGTCAATTCAATGAAAGCAGATAATACTATCTGGGAAATGTTGTGTGGTTGGTTGAGAAGAATAAGTCTTGCCTCATGAGGCTTACAGTAAAGCCCTTTGGAAATAGGCATTCCAATAGCAAGCTATTTTTCAAGGTGGGTAAGATCATGATCAGGCAGGGAGATGTGAAGAATACCCTCCTCTCCCCGCTCCTTCTACCCTCCCCCCCCCCCCTTAACACACACACACAGTGATTCCTTTGCTTGGTAGAACAGCTTCAGCGAAACTCATGAAAGAGAGTCACTAGGTGTATGTGTCAGGGATAAGAGAATTGTGAGAACTGAGTGAACCACACGGATTCCATCTTGTGACTCAATTCTGGATTTAGCTCAGTTCTTTCTATTCCATTACAGATCTAGTCCAATTTCTGTCTTGTGAGAAAATGTTATTCAATTATGGGAATTGTGAGAAATCTTTATTTCACTGTTTGAACCTAGCCCTGCATGACTAGGAAGTTGGACCACCTCTACCTGTTGCTTAGAGACCTTTAACTAAGGACTTAGGTTATTCTGACCAGATAGTCAGATCTGAAGATTGATGCAAGGAATTTTCTTCTAAGTATACATTTCAAGCAACCCATAAGCATGATCTCACCTGAAAACTGCCCCATAATGATCAGTTGGTTACTGTTTCTTTGTTCCTTTCATTGAATACAGACACTTGGGGGGAGTAGGACACCTGATTTCAAGGAATTGTATCTATTTGCTCTCCCCCTCCCAACTTGGAAAGCCCCTAATATTTACTTTGATAAAAAATAAATCAGATTAACTAATTTTGTATCCTGTTTTACATCCTATTAATTGATTACTTTTAATGGATAAAAATTTGCACACACCCTCCACCACCAACACACACACACACACACACACACACACACACACACACACACACACACACACACACACACACATTGAGGGTCCAGTGTCTCAACCTGAGGAGGTCTAGTCCTGATTTGTTATGCAATTGGCATTCATTGCTTAATAAATTGATTTGCACAAAAGATCAAACCTTTGTTTCTTCAGTTATTTCAGATTCTATTTGCCACAGGAGAAGGGCATGGGGAGGGTAAATTCTTCTTACTTTCCTACCAAAGAATGATATTATGAATTTTAAAATATGGGAATACTTGTTCTTCCCTATAGGGTCATTAGCAGTGGCCAATGGCAGTGTCTGCTTTAAAACCCAAGACACACTACATATACTAAGGAAAGGATGCCTCAAGATTCCAAAAAATCTAGCTGTGTGACCCTGGGCAAATCACTTAACCCTCATTACCCTGCGGGAAAAAAAAAAAAATTCCGAAGAATCATACTCCATTGGACCCCAGAAGAGAGGAACATACTGAAAGGAAATTTCATAAGGACTAAACAAAGCTGGGGGGTGGGGGTTACTTCCAATAATCAAGAGCTGAGAATTATCCTTTTTCTATATGTTCTAAGTTTGAGTCCACTTTCCCCTGACCTTGGCATACAGTTGTAAGAGAGCGGATGTTCCAGAATTTTGGAAGAATTGATTTTGTACCAAAATTTTCTTATTATTCCCACTTATAAAACACCTAACTCAAAATAAATTCACTTTGACTGGTTAACTGGTAAGCATACACAAGTTGGAGTCTCATGAACTACAAGTACCATGCTTTTCAGCCCCTCAGGATTACCCCTGGAATCCTGCTGAATGAAGTATTAATCATTGTCTAGGATTCAACCTGATAGAAAGAGTAAAAGTTGAGACAGTGGGGCAGCTAGATGGCACAGTGGATAGAGCACCGGCCCTGGAGTCAGGAGTACCTGAGTTTAAATCCGGCCTCAGACACTTAACACTTACTAGCTGTGTGACCCTGGGCAAGTCACTTAACCCCAATTTCCTCACTAAAAAACAAAAAACAAAAAAAAATAAAAAAAACAACAACAAAAAAAAGTTGAGACAGTAAGCCCAGAGGAGGTACTAAATACATACATAAATACTATATTCATACACACAAAGAGATATGCACATTCACATGTGAATAATAAATAACAAACTAGTAACAAAATTTCTCTGTTTATTTTCATTCCTCTTTTTGTATTTTTGTTTCCTCTTTTATATTTGGGGAAGAATGGTATGTATATGATCTTGGGCAAGTCACTTGATAGTTATGGGCTTCAGTGTCTCAAAGTAAAACAAGAGGGTTGGAACATGATGAACTGAGGTGGTTATACTATAAAAATATGAAAGAGGGGGGCAGCTAGGTGGCGCAGTGGATAGAGCACCAGCCCTGGAGTCAGGAGTACCTGAGTTCAAATCCGGCCTCAGACACTTAACACTTACTAGCTGTGTGACCCTGGGCAAGTCACTTAACTCCAATTGCCTCACTTAAAAAAAAAATATGAAAGAGGGAAAATTAGAATGATCCACAATGTTTGGGACAAGAGATGATTAGTGTTTTCCTCACTCTATCTTTTCCACTCTGTTGTTCATGGAATTGAAATTCATACAGATTTTACAAGCAACAAAACCTTCTGATCTTTGGTTATATATTTGAAATGCACAATGACAAAGCCATTTCCCATTTATCTTTCACATATATGGCATCATTCCCAGTCCTAAATTTTAAAATGGGAAATGTCTCCAAAACTCATCCACTTTTAATTTTTGAGTTGGAACCAATTGGGTACTATTGAGAGAGGGAAATACAAATTTAGTCCAATATATTTCTTAAGTAAAATATTTAGTGATATTAACTTGAAAATTAACTTCATTGTTGTTGTGGAAAGATTTTTCCTAACCTATACTTCTATTTCCTGCATTAAGATTACACCTTTCTTGGGAGGATATTGTTCAGATTCATACAAAGGCATTGTATGTACAATGTACGGAATACATTATATGCAGGAAAATTAAGGGTTTGGTTCTAAGGATCAAAATATGACTTGTATTTTTTTCTACCTACTCATTCTTTATCAGTCTATACAAAACAGGGCTGCACATTCACTATAAAGTGTGGAGATGTTCATCTTGTTTTTACCAAAGGAGATCTTGATCTTTCCTTTAGTTTGTCCACATCTCTTATAAGAATGCCAGCAGGGGCTTTACTGTTTCTAGACTAATGGCAGAGGAAATAGAAATATTACAGCTGCTGCTCTGCATGTGGTAGTCATTTTGAAATACTGCATTTTGGATTCTCACATTGAGCTTTCTTTGCAATCCCCACTGTATCGAACAATACGGATATCTGCAGGGCTGTATTAACTTTACAAAAAAAAAAAAATCAGTACAGCCAATTTTAGTGCAGATAAAGGAAATGGCTTGAATTTGATGCTTTTTTCTCCCTTCTTTTGCCAAGATGTGTGGAATAGATTCCTCTTACTCTTATTAGCATGTAGAGAGCTTTCTCTTTCCCTGAAGCTAACCCTTCACAGATTTCCCCAAAGTTTTCCATTTTAGACTGTCATGATGTAGGAGTCTCTTCCAGCTCTATTCGTTCAGTAAGCAACATTGTTGGCAATCTTGGCAGATTCACTGGATACAGAAAACAAGTTGTAGAGAAAGAGAGAAAGGGGAAAATAAAGATCTCTTTCTCTAAAAAGACACTTTTTGAATGATCATCCAAAAAATGACATTTCTCAGTTTGTGGACACTTTTCAGTTTATGTTTCTTTGAATCTTGGTATTTTGAAAACTAATTATTTAGAATTTCAATTCCTTACTCATACATTTACTAACTGAATTGCCTCTGTACATGGGTCATATAACATATAATAGTGATGTTTATATGTCATTTGTTTTGTTCACTTCTCAATTTAAAAAACTCCAGTTATAAGGTGGTATTTTAACATCTTAATTCGAATCCTGCTCTATTTTAAATGACCTATCTCTTAATGGGAAGACTTATCTACAAAGAAAAGTCTGTTGAGACTTTGATAAAACTGTTTTGTGAAGGTGAGGTGCTAGAGGAGACACATTATGAGAGAGGCTATACTTGTGTTCTCAATTGAATTACTTTTATTTTCTAATACTTTCAGAATATATGAGACCAACGGGAAAAATCTTTGTTTAAGTGGACACAATCTAATTGTTAAATTAGTCAGATTCTTATCATCTAACTCCAAAGCATAATAAAATACCTCATTAGAATCACTACAATACAAAATTCTAAGATCACCTTGATTTAAAAAAATATCATTACCTTTATCAAGCAAATTTATCTTTTAAAAAAGATAATGAGGGGCAGCTAGGTGGTGCAGTAGATAGAGCACCGGTCCTGGAGTCAGGAGTACCTGAGTTCAAATCTGACCTCAGACACTTAACACTTACTAGCTGTGTGACCCTGGGCAAGTCACTTAACCCCAATTGCCTCACTAAAAAAAAAAAAAGATAATGAAACTACTGTTTCAAAAATAACTAGCATATAAACTCAGTCATTGCAACTATGATTTTCTTTCTATTGAAGTAGTCACTGTAGGGGGCAGCTAGGCGGTGCAGTGGATAAAGCACTGGCCCTGGATTCAGGAGGACCTGAGTTCAAATCTGGCCTCAGACACTTGATACTTATTAGCTGTGTGACCTTGGGCAAGTCACTTAACCCTCATTGTCCCCCCCCCCCCAAAAAAAAAGGATTGCTTCTTGGGGGCTGCTAGGTGGTGCAGTGGATGAAGCACTGGCCTTGGATTCAGGAGGACCTGAATTCAAATCCAGCCTCAGACACTTAACACTTACTAGCTGTGTGACCCTAGGCAAGTCACTTAACCCCAATTGCCTCACCAAAAAAAAAAAAGTGGTCACTGTAATGCCATCTGAGATTTCTAACTTTTTATAGAGAATATAAAGAATAACATTTTAGTAGTCATTCAAAATATTCCTTTCTTATTTTATATTTAAAGTAAAAGTCCTGGATGTTATTGTTTAAATATCTAGTGGATGAATTGAGTAGGTTTATTATAAATGTTCTTCATTTGTTATTCTTTGACTACCCATTTCTTAAAAGATAATAAACATGAAATGCTAATATTGCCACACACTTGTGTTAATGATTTCATCACTTTGAATTCTGAATTTGATATTTTAGGATAGGGAAGAATCACATAGTTTAATTCCAATCATATGTAGATATTTCTTCGGGTCATACTATAACTGTATTGTGTATCATACACCAGATTCCATAAAATATATGAACTGCTTATGTGTCTTACTTAAGAAACACATTGAACTATGCTTATTTGTATTTATATCCCCACACTTCTCTACTAACTGGATACTTTTCAGAAATCAACTTAAAAGTAAATGAATACAGGTAAATAACTGTTTTATAAATAATGTATACATATCAATTTATATAAATAACATATATGATAAATTTGTTTAAATATAATTACTATATAAGACCTAAATAACTCATATATGTACAACATATGTTAATTTGTATTTATATAGGTACATATGCACACCTAGCACATCCCTCCCCCACTTTCTTTTTCTTTCTTTCAGGTTAAACATTTTAATTTATATTTTTCTGTTCCAATCTCTATCTGTCCTTCATTCCCTTCCCTTCCCCCCTTCCCTAGGCGGCAAACAACCCGATATGGGTTATACATATATGATTATGCAAAACATCACCATAGGTGTCACTTGATGAAAGAATGTGAAAAATAGCATGTTTCAGTCTGTTCCATCAATATCAGTTGTTTCTTTGGAAGTGGATAGTATATTTTATCAATATTCTTTTGGGATTGTCTTGGATTATTGTATTGTTGAGAAAAGTCAAGTCATTCACAGTTCTTCATCAAACAATACTGCTGCCTCTTTCTACAGTGTTCTCTTGGTTTTGCTTACTTCCCAAGACATTTCATACATGTCTTTCCAAGTTTTTTTGAAGGCATCCTGTTTGTCATTTCTTACTGCACAGTAATATTCCATTACCATCATATACCACAGTTTGTTTAGCCATTCCCCAACTGATGGGCATTCCTTTGATTTCCAATTTTTAGCCACCACAAGAAGAGCTGCTATATATATATATATATGTGTGTGTGTGTGTGTGTGTGTGTGTGTGTGTGTGTGTGTGCGTGTGTGTGTGTGTGTGTGTGTATTTTTTTTTCAGGGGGAGGGCAATGGGGGTTAAGCGACTTGCCCAGGGTCACACAGCTAGTAAGTGTCAAGTGTCTGAATCTGGATTTGAACTCAGGTACTCCTGAATCCAGGGCCAGCGCTTTATCCACTGCGCCACCCAGCTGCCCCCTGCTATAAATATTTTTGTACAAATAGGTCTTTTTCTCCTTTTCGGGATGTCTTTGGGATATAAACCATGTAGGAGTATTGCTAGATCAAAGGGTATGCACAATTCTATAGCCCTTTGGGCATAGTTCTAAATTAGTCTCCAGAATGGTTGAATCTTTCCACAACTCCACCAACAGTGGATTAGCGACAATTTTCCCACAACTCCTCCAACAACCAATATTTTCCATTCTTGTTATATTTGCCATTCTAATAGGTATAAGGTGATATCTCAGTTATTTTCATTTACATTTCTCTGATCAATAATGATCCAGAGCATTTTTTTCAAATTATTATTGATAACTTTGATTTCTTTGTCTGAAAATTACCTGTTCAGACCCTTTGACCATTTATCAATTGAGGAATGACTTTTATTTTTGAAAATTTGATGCAGTTCTTTATATATTTGAGAAATAAGACCTTTATCAGAGATATTTGTTTAAAAATTTCTTTCCCAGTTTTTTGCTTGCCTTGTAATATTGGTTACATTAGTTTTGTTTTTGCAAAAGCTTTTAAATTTTGCTTTCTCCTCCTCTCTCCCTTCTCCCTCCCCCTCTCCTCTCCCCCCATTCCCTCTTCTCTCTCTCTCTCTCTCTCTCTCTCTCTCTCTCTCTCTCTCTCTCTCTCTCTCTCTCTCTCTCTCTCTCTCCCTGTCGAAGAACCCTGTGAAGTTCTAGGGTACTTCTGTCAATCACTGCTGGCACCTCCGTTCATCCATTCATTCATCCTCAGTGTTCCAAGCCTGGTGAGCTGGAAAGGACAGCCAGCCCATCCAGTAGCCGACCAAGCATCCCCATATCCCCCATGGAAAGCCCTCAAGCATTAGCTTGGAGAGTCCACAATTAGGGGAGCACTGGCAGCCCAATCCACATGTTCACTCCCTTAGTAAACATTGATTAAGCCCCTGATGCTTAGAGTCTCTGGACTGGGTGGGGTATTGGGGGTAAAAGAGAGTAAAGATTGAAAAAACAAACAAACAACTCCTGCCCTCCTTGAGGGATGTAGTAGTGAAGGATGGAATCCTAACCTAGGTCACTTTCATATGTAATATGACATAAGCGCACCTTAATCCTGCATGAGCAGCAGCCCTTGTTACTGTCATTAAGGGGAGCAGCCCTTGTGGAGAAGGGGCCTGACATCTTCAACCACCACCACCACCACCACCAACAACAACAACCACAGAGGAGCTGTGCTTCTGGCAGCCAAAATGGAAGTAAAGGATCTGATTATAACCTGTGAAAATGAGATGCAGACAGAACTTGACCCTATCTACCCCGACCTGGGGAAATGGTATAACCTTCTATCCTTGATGGCTCTCCCAGGTGAAATGCCCCTTGATCTACTCATACAGGAGATGGCCCAGATTTCCCCAAGGAGCTCCACCTGGCACATCCCAGCTGAGAAGGATATAGATTATGCCCAGATGATACAGAACTCTGAGAACAAAAAGTCAGACTCTCACTTGCAGTTGGGAGAATCCTTCTGGAACCAGGTCCCCCAGAGCCCCCCTGGGTCAGCCCAGGTTCACAGCATGCAGTGCTTACAGCCTGTGGAAGCAGGATTTGGTATAGAAACTGAAGAGAGTTCTGGCTTCTCCAGTGGTCAGCTTCTGCCTGACTTGGGGCCCAGACAGATACAGGGGCCTACATCACTCCCAGTCAGATGATTGGACAGCCTCCAAACCAAAGATCACTGGCCTCCTACCCTCCTAGGCAATCAGCCAGGCCTCATCCCAAGGCCAAGAGAAGACTCACCTACAACCCTTGATCAGCCCCTCCCCTGACCCTTCACAGGTGTGGTCCAATATTGGCTACCTTTGCCTTACTGACCTTGTGACCCTAACTTAGTCACTTCCCTTTCCTAGCCTCAGTTTTCTTCTAAAATGAGAGGTTTCTACTAAATGATCCTTGAGGTCTCTAATTGTTCACAATGTGTAATCCTTTGTATTCCTACCTTTTAAAATTGAAAAATAAAGGGATGTCCTGATAGGGGAGAAAAAAAGCTTTTTAATTTTATGAAATCAAAATGATCTATTTTACATTGTAGGGGCCCAATTTAATATGGGGAGAGTTAATTGGGTGGCTCACCATAATATTGGGGTTCAGAAAATAATGAGGGACCTCTAGGTCCAAAGTTTCCTTCCCTCCGAATTGCCTTTTTTAGTTATTTCTCCCAGGTCAATAATAAAGGGGATCAACAGCCTCTTTTCCACAAACAAATCAGGTTTTATTAAGGGGAATAAATAACACAGCAAAGGTGAAATTAATTAAGCCAATGACAAGGGAATAGGAAAGAGGAAAATGGATAATCTCCCAAACTCTAGAAAAGGCCTATACAATCTCCAAACTCACTTCCAGCTCAGCTAATTCAAAGAGCTGGATTTAATAACTCACCACCAGGGGTTTGTAATTTCTATGGGAGTCAGTTGTGCAGCCAGGCTCCAGTCTGCTCATAAAACTCCGAGAGAGAGAGAGAGAGAGAGAGAGAGAGAGAGAGAGAGAGAGAGAGAGAGAGAGAGAGAGAGAGAGAGAGAGAGAGAGAGAGAGAGCGCACTTCCTGTTGGGGGTTCCTTTTTCTACCTTCAAGTTATGTGGCTGAGATTGGTTCCCTTTTGATGACTCAGTCCTCAGGATTTTCCAGGTTTAAACTAAGTTTAACAGAGCTGGCCAGGTGTGGCTAAAATCTAATAGTCTTAAGTGGGTACTTAGTAGTTTCTCATTCACATCCAATTCTAACACTACTAAGTCAATGAAGTCTGATCCCTGGGCGTCTGCCAAATTCCATTATTTTACCACAACATTTAATTTTATTCTCTATATCTTCTTTGGTGCTAAATTCTTCCCCTGTCCATAAATCTGACAGATGGACAATTCCATACTTTAATTTTCTTATAGTATCATCCTTTATTTGTAAATCATGTAACCTGATTGACCTTATTTTAGTATATAGTGTGAGATGTTGGTCTATACCTAATTTCTGCCATACTGTTTTTCAGTTTTCCCAGCAGTTTTTGTTAAAAAATAAGTTTTTGTTCCAAAAGCTTGGATCTTTGGCTTTATCATATACTAGATTACTATAGTCATTTAGTATAGTGTTGTTTCTATCTATTCTATTCCACTGATCTACCTCTCTATTTCTTTTTCTTTTCTTCTTTTTTTTTTTTTTTGCAGGGCAATGGGGGTTAAGTGACTTGCCCAGGGTCACACAGCTAGTAAGTGTTAAGTGTCAGAGGCCGAATTTGAACTCAGGTCCTCCTGAATCCAGGGCCGGTGCTTTATCCACTGTGCCACCTCTCTATTTCTTAGCCAGTACCAGATTGTTTTGATAATTACCGCTTTTTTAAAGATTTGGTACTGTTAGACCACTTTCTTTTATATTTTTTCATTGATTCTCATGATATCCTTGAACTTTTATTTTTCCAGATGAATTTTGTTATTATTTTTTCTAGCTCTATAAAATATTTTTTGAAAGTTTGATTGGTATAACACTAAATAAATAAATTAACAGGTAGGATTGTCATTTTTCATTATATTGACTCTGCCTACCCATAAGCAATTCATATATTTCCAATTATTTAGATCTGACTTTATTTTTTGTGAAGTGTTTTGTAGTTCTGGTCATATAGTTGTTGTGTTTGTCTTGGGATTTAGACTCCCAAGTATTTTATATTGGCCATAGTTATTTTAAATGGAATTTTTCTTTCTATCTGTTGTAGGTAATCTATTGATATCTACCTTTAAACTATTAAAGGTTATAATTTTACTAAGACTGTCGAGTTACCCTATATATGTGTGTATACATATGCATATGTATATATTTCTATGGAGGCATATGTCTATTTGTACATATTTTTGCATGTAAGTATACATGGTTACACATATAGACTGATGAATAAGGGTTATATTTTGGACATCAAACTTTATGTCATAACCTGCACATTAAATATTCTTTGTTATAGCTCATGCATGAAATTAATCATATTTAAATATAAAAAGTCAATAAGTATTTTTTTTGTAGGGATAGGGACAGTGAACATGCTTTTGGTTTCATTGGAATAGGAATTAATAAGGAAATTAGTAAGGAAACTTTCTTTACCAATGTATAATGGCACATTATCTTCAATTTAAAATCTTATGGAGGTGATGTGACTAACTCAGGGTCACTCAACCTTTGTCTTCTTATGTGTCAGAGGCAGGATTTGAGTCCAAGTCTTCATGACTTTGAGACCAGCTCACTATCAACTATGCCATATGGCCTCTTAACAGTTTTGTGCATTAATATTTAATGTTTAGTTCTAATTAATATTTTTCAAGTATTGAAATATTTCAATGGGTCTTATCGCATGTAATATTCTTTCCATTACTACAGATAGTTGTGCCTTTTTATCTTATGAAAATTTTTGTCCCTTTTTTCCTACCAGATACTTTGTATCAAACCAAAGGGCTAGAGGTGTTTCCTAATAGAATTTTAAAATTATTTGGTTACCATTGGGCCACTTAGAACTGTCTATGTATGATTTGGCCACCTCCTTTTCAAAGATCATCACTGAAAAAATGCTACTGCTTACTTATGTCCTGGTTGGTTTCTCCATTATTCTTTGTGTCATGCACAGCTTTGAGCATTTATAAACTGTTCTGTTCCAAGATTTGCAAATGTTCAGTATCATTAATAAAACCTTTATATTAAAAATATAGACCTTTATAATTTTTATGGAGCTTGAAATAATTAACAGCAATAATTTTCCAAGTACAATCAATTCCATAACCACTCTTTTACTCTTATGAATTATAATGTACACATACATTTGCTTATGCAATTAATTATAAGAATTCGATATTAATATATCACTTCAGGGGTCACAAAGGGTCTTATCAATAGGATCTCATTTCATCCTTACAACAACTTTGTGATATAAGTGCTATTATTACCTGAATTTTATAGGTGAGGAAACTGAGAATCAGAGCAGCTAACCATGGTCATATAACTAGGAAGTGCTGAATATGGGATTCAAACCCAGGTCTCTCCTGAATTAAGATCTTATGCTCTCATTCAGTGTTGGGCCCTTTTCAGTGTTTATCAACAGTCTGTCAATATGTGTACTGATGTAGATTGAACAGATTCACCACATTTGTAAAGCATTTAAAACAGTTTCTGACAAATAATAAGCACCATATAAATGTTGTCTATGTATATTATTATTACTATTTGATTGGTTAGATTGGTGGGCTAGTCTCCTTTGCATAAACAAAGATCTCATTGACAGGAGCTGCTATGTTCTAAGGCTTGATCCAAATATAATTTCATGTACCAGCAGGCACATCTGAAGGGTTTCACCTGGAATCTGTCTTTCATTTGGCAGAATATCTTCCATGAAAATGATACTTTTGATGAGCATACTTTGAAATGAGTAATCATATGGTCATTGAACAGAATTGTCCTTATGGTTTCATTTCTCAAGAAATCTCATGTAATTTTAGCACACGAATATGAAAAATCCTTATTGGAGGAGTACCCTTAGGAATATGTTTTGTTTTACTAAATCACTTTCTTTTGTAACTTCAAATATAAACATTCGGATCTTTTATTCTCTGCTTCTTTTAATCTGTGGTGCATATATAAAGATGTACAATGTCCTAGAAAATTATTTTCCCACATTAATAAGATCACTAATCATTTGAAGTATGTCATGTGATATTTTCAGGTTTTATTTATATACTTTGGTTAGCATTTAAAATGATTTCAACTACCAAGAGAACAGTAGAGGCACTGTGGCTTAATGGCTACAGTACTATCCAGGAAGTCAAGAAGATCTGGGTTGAAATGTTTCCTCTAACACAAGCTAACTAGCTGACCAAGGGGCATACTGCTTAACCTTTCAAAGCCCCAGGCACCTCTTTTAGATTATGAGATGTTGATCTGCAACAATAGCTTCTGTAAACCAATGAAGTCACAGGCCTTGTTTAGTAATGTAGTTTTTCCTGTTTTCTCTATGTGGAACAGATTTTCCCCCATTATCAAATTAATGTTTTTAATAGATTTTATTGTGTTTTCTATATCTTTACCTA